>NC_051079.1:43893927-44007390 GCF_004664715.2 Peromyscus leucopus | reverse complement strand
GAGAGAGAAACTAGGAATGGCAAGGGCTTTTGAAACCTCAAAGCCTACCCCAGTGACACACCTCTTCCAACAAGACCACACCTAATCCTTCCCAAACAGTTCCACTACTGGGTACCAATATTCAAACATCCAAACCTATGGGGCCATTCTCATTCGAACCACCACATGCTTCTCCTTAGCATTTATATAGAAAGTTTAATGTTCCATAGAGAAAAGTTGGTGCAGGGATAGTGAGTCTGACTTAAATATAGAGCTTGGATAAATCCAGAATCCAAATTAGTCTTTCCCTCCCTTCTTCTCTTCCTTTTTTTCTGGCTGTATATTCCCTTTGGACAATTCATAGGTATGAAGCAATTGTGGTGTACTATATCACTCTTCAAACTAAACTGTAGAGCTAAAGGGAAGGCTCAGTGGTTAAGAGCACTGCTGTTCTTCCAGAGGACCAGAGTTTAGTTCCTAGGACCCACACTGAGCAGCTCACAACTGCCTCTAGGTCCAGCTCCAGGGGCTTGAATGCCCACTTCTGGTCTCTGAAAGGCATCTTTGTGCGCGCACACACACACACACACACACACACACACACACACACACACACACACCAAATCAAAATCAAAGTCTGGGTTGTATGTACATTTATAGTTGGGGGACACATACCCAGCCCTAACTTGATCTTGGTGATACTTGGGTTGGTTTGTTTGTTTTGTGGAAGGGTCTCACTCTGGCCTAGCTGGCCCAGTACTCAATAGGTAGATTGGATGGTCTCCAGAGCAATCCTCTAGCGTCCCAACTGTTGGGATTAAAGGCCTGAGCTCCCACGTCCAGCTGGCTGGCTGCTGAGAAATTGAAAGGGCTGGCTTGCTGTTAGATGTACCTCAGCAGCACAGCTCTCTGTCCTGCAGATGTAGGATGTAATGAACACAACTGCATCCATTCCTTAGAGCAGTGATCCTCAACCTTCCTAATGCTGCAACACTTTAATACAGTTCCTCATGTTGTGGTGACCCCCCAACCATAAAATTATTTTCATTGCTACTTCCTGTCAATTTTCTACTATTATGAATCACAATGTAAATGTCGTAAATGTGTTTTCCAATGGTCTTAGGTGACCCCTGTGAAAGGGTCGTTTGATGCCCCGCCCTCCTCCGCCAAAGGGGTCATGACCAACAGGTTGAGAACTGCTGTCTTAGATTGACGTGGACACAATTTAACTTAATCCCCTTTCTCCTTTCCTAATCTTCAGGTGTGATGATGTTCACTTGCCACGGTTCTCAATAAAGCAAGGCATGTTCCCATCACGTTACGTTATGCCTTGGAAAGAAAACATGAAATTCAGGAATGTGAATCTGCAGGTATCTTCTCACAAATATTCAGGTTAATGCCTGCCTATGGCTGTAAGAGATAATGGTGCTTTCCACCAAGCCTGACAGTCTGAGGCTGACCTGTGACCCAC
The DNA here is from genome assembly GCF_004664715.2 of Peromyscus leucopus. Lineage (NCBI taxonomy): Eukaryota > Metazoa > Chordata > Mammalia > Rodentia > Cricetidae > Peromyscus > Peromyscus leucopus. The sequence goes on along the minus strand of NC_051079.1, from coordinate 44,005,940 downwards.
AGGATGGAAGGAGAAATCTGATTCCTGCAGGTTGTCCTCTGGCCTGTGCACACAGGCTCACTAAATAAACTAAATGTGATAATAAAACTAAAGCCAAATCTCTAAGACATGTATAGCTATGCAAAAAAATCATTTTCATTTTCATATATACATGTAAACAAAAAATAACCCGAATGCAAACTTAAAATGGACAGGTGACAGCATTTGAGGTCACATACACTCATGTGCAGGGTTGGAGGCTGAGCAGGCATAGGTGTCGTGAATAGTGAAGCTACAGGACCAGAGCTGTGTTTTTAGATGATGCTGACTATTCAAAGAGAGAGCCATAGGAAGAGCTGGGCTGGATTTACAGGTTAAGACTTGCCCACTCAGTGCTACTAGCCAATTTGAAAACGTTTTCCAAATTCAGATTGACCATTATAGATCTCTTCTTTTCCCTGTCCTCCCTCCCTCCCTTCCTCCCTCCCTTCATCCTCTCCCTCCTTCCTCCTTCTTTCCTCCTTCTTCTTCTCTTCCTCTTCCTCTTCTCCTTCCTAAACCCCCTCTCAAATTGAGTCTCAACTCTGGAGCCCAGATTCTCCTAGAACTCACTATTAGCCCAAGCTGGCTTTGAAACTCATGACTATCCCCCTGCCTCAGCTTCCCCAGTACTAGGATTACAGACATGAGCCACCATACCTATCTAGTAAGTTATTTCTTTAAAGAGTTAAAATGTATTATTGTATAAATAATTTGAAAATTTCAATAGAATAGTTAATGTTGAATAGGAATATGTTTTGGCAAGACGAAAAGAAGTCTTAGAAATGATATTTACATGGGATAAAATATAAAACATGGCTCAATTATTTCCTTAAAAAATGCTCATGCACAATGATATAAAATTTAAAAAAGTTATGTTTTCCTTGAGATATATGGATTTTTGTTTGTTTTGGTTTAGTTTTTGTTTTTTGTTTTTGAGACAGGATATTTCTGTGTAGCCCTAGCTGTCCTGCCTGACTCTGCCTCCTGAGTGCTGGGATTAAAGGCATGTACCACCTCCACCCAGCCTGGAATATGAGTTTTTATCTAATACTTAAAACAAAACAACAAAAAAAACCTAAAGAAATTAAAACACAGGTATGAAATACCAGTCTACATACGCTTATTAAGACTTTCTTCAATTTGAGGTGTGTGTGTGTGTGTGTGTGTGTGTGTGTGTGTGTGTGTGTGTAAAGCCTTGTTGTATATTCCTGGCTGTCCTGGAATTTGCATATAGACATGCTGGCCTCTAACTGAGATCCACCTGACTCTGCCTCCCAAATGCTGGGATTAAGGTGTGTACCACCATGACTGGCTTTTCTTCAGTCTTGATATTGGGATCTATTTTATATAATTTGTTGGCTTAATAAGTAGCATTGCAGGGTCTGGAGAGATGGCTCAGTGGTATAGAGCACTGGCTGCTCTTCTGGTGGACCTGGGTTCAATTCCCAGCACCCACATAGCAGCTCACAACTGTCTGTAACTCCAGTTCTAGGGCATCTGACACCTTCACACAGACATACATGCAGGCAAAACACCAATGCATATGACATAAAAATAAATAAATTAGAAAAAAAATGAATAGCATTACATGGTGAGTCACTACTTTTAACTACCTTTTTCACTTATTAGAAATACAAGATACAAACTTTATGAACTGAAATTGGAAAAATTCAGTGTATTAAAGAAGCTCACTCACTGTTGTTAAAAAAGTAATGTTTCATTCTGTCTTTCTATTGCTGTGAAGAGACACCAGGGCCATGGCAACTCTTTTAAAGGAAAACATTTAACTGGGGTGGTTTACATTTTGAAAGGTTTAGTCCATTATCCTCATGGCAGGACATGGAATGCGTAGAGGCAGACATGGTGCTGGAGAAGGAACTGAGAGTCCTACATCTTGATCTGCAGGCAACAGGAAGCGAACTGTGTACACACTGAGTATAGTTTGAACAAAGGAGACCTCAAAGCCCCCTCCCCCGCCCCTACTGGTGACACACTTTCTCCAACAAGGCCACACCTACTCTGACAAGGCTACACCTCCTAACAGTGCCACTCCTTATGAGCTTATGGGGGCTGATTATATTCAGACTACCACAAGTGTAAGCATGTGTACATTGAGACTACCACTTATGTGTAAGCGTGTGTGGGGGGATGCTCTGGTTGGTTACCATGTAGGTCCCGGGGACTGAGGTCAGGTCATTAGACCTGACAGCCTCTGCCATCCGAGCCATCTCCTCAGCCCCTCTTTTCCTTGTGTTTTGTTTTGCTTTTGTTTAGGCGTGAGGGTTGACCCTTCAGGCTTTCCTGTGGCACTGAGCACACCGTACCACTGAGCTGACGCCTTCAGCTGGATCTTTAGCGAGTTTAAGGGTGTTTCACTTTTACAATGTAGTTTAATGTATTCCCAACAATTTTTACAATATTACCAGTGAACTCTGTGTGTGTGTGTGTGTGTGTGTGTGTGTGTGTGTGTGTGTGTGTGTGTGTGCAGAGTTCCACCTTAAGCAGTTACCATGAACTATAAAAAGAGAATGAAATGAAATAGCATGCTCACACTACCGGTTAATATTTGGCTTATTCTTCCCTTTCCATTTTTTCTTAGATGCTGACAGACTTACATAAATGTAATTTAAACATTAAAGAGAAAAGAAAAAGCCAGACATGGTGGCACACACATTTAATCCCAACACTTGGGAGGCAGAGGCAGGAGGATCTCTGTGAGTTCGAGGCCAGCCCTGTCTAGATAGCAAGTTCCAGACCAGCCAAGGCTACCCAGTGAGATCCTTCCTTTAAAATAAAAGGGGGTAGGGGTAGGGGTCTGGAGAGATTGCTCAGCAGATAAGAGACTGATCTTCCAAAGGACATGGGTTCAATTCTCAGCACCCACATTAGTAATACATTCTAATATAGTCACTTGGGTCGGGAGGAAGAAAAGAAAAAGTCTTTAAACCTAACCTGAAAATGACGTTTGGTGCTGTTCAGCAGAATATTTTCTCTCTTAGCAAGCAGATGCGTGTGGGATCTATGCTGGCCCCTTGGAAGATTCTCTGTTCTGGGGTCACAGTGAGCGGCTTTGCCATGGGGAAGACCGGAAAGTCATCATGAAGAAAGGCCCACCGGAGATAAAGATTGCCGACATGCCTTTGCATTCGCCTCTGTCCAGATATCAGAGCACTGTGATCTCCCATGGCTTCAGGAGGCGGCTGATCTAATGGGCTGACCTTGGGGTAGCGGTGTGCTTGCCCAACACACAAGAGGCTCAGTGTTCTAATCCCATTACTACCAAAAAGAATAAAATTATAAAATAGTTCAATCTCTTGCCCTCTCTTGTTCTGGTGCTTAATTTAAGCTCATTACATTTCGCCTAAAAGTTTAATTTGTTTGATGATTATAAGTCACTAGCATAATATAGAGATCTTCGAAGCTTTGGAAAGGGCATCAGTTCTGAGGCTATCTGAGGTCAAGTGGGGAGGCAGGAAACCGCTTTCCTGGTGGCATTTCACTCCAGGTGGATAAAGAGCAACCGATGGGAGCAGCCTACTGTCTTGGCCATGCAGCTCAGCCACTGTGAGTCCTTAGAGCCGCCATGTCCAGCCAAGACTGTTTTGCAGCGGACATCCTCGGGCTTTTACAAATCTCTCCACCCATCTTCTGCTTTGATCTGAGTAAGACAGAGAGAGACGATATGGATGTCCTATTTAGACACAAGCTCCATAGTCTCTTGTTCTCTGTACACTGGCCAGTTGTGGGTCTCTGTATTAAAAAGAAGCTTCTCTGATGAGGGTTGCAGAGGTTGGTTACCCCCATGGCATTTATTCCACTACAGCAACAGCAGGCATGTCTTACAGGGCTCATACCTGTGTAAGCTGTTGCTTACTTCTCTTCTTTGGCACCGTGCATAGACCCTCCCAGGGCTCAGAAAGCTAGCCAGCTGTGATGAAGCTTCAGTACCAAGCTCAATTCCTCCACGTCCTGTGATTCAAGTATGTGGTGTATTCAGCAATGAGGTTTTTACCATCAACTTCTGGAGGGTAACTGAGAACAAAGGCAATAGCTTGTAATATTAGGGGGAGGTGGCGATGGGACCTTGCTGAACAACAACTTGAAAAGAGGTCACCCATACTTGGAACTGGAACTTGGAAGCCAGAACAGGAACTCAAAACAGAGCAAGGAAGCCAGGGGCAGGAGCTGATGCAGAGGCTGTGGAGGGGGTGATATTTACCAGCTTTCTCTTTCTGACTTGCTAATCCTGCTTTCTTACAGAACCCAGGACCGCTAGCCCAGGGATGGAACCACCCACAATGGGCTGGGCCCTCTCCTATCAATCACATTTAAGAAAATGCCTCGCAGCCAGTTCTTTTTTTTTTTTTTTTTTTTTTTTTTTTTGGTTTTTCGAGACAGGGTTTCTCTGTGTAGCTTTGCGCCTTTCCTGGGACTCACTTGGTAGTCCAGGCTGGCCTCGAACTCACAGAGATCCACCTGGCTCTGCCTCCCGAGTGCTGGGATTAAAGGCGTGCGCCACCACCGCCCGGCGCAGCCAGTTCTTATGGGAGTATTTTCTCAACTGAAATTCTCTCCTTTCAGATAACTCTAGCTTGCAAATCAACCTGATACAAGACTAGCCAGCACAGCTTGACGTAGCATTTAAAAAGATCTTTCATGTTAGTTATTAACTCCCATACTCCCCCCTCTTCTATGACTCCCATCCCCCACCCCCTTTAACCCTTCCTGTGGTAGTATTGTGTTCCCCAAAATATTGTGTACTCTAATAAATTTATCTGGGGTCAGAGAACAGACAGCCACTAGATACAAAGGCTAGAAAATGGTGGCACTCACACCTTTAATCCTAGCATTCCAGAGATAGAAATCCCTCTGGATCTCTGTGAGTTCAAGGCCACATTGGAAAGAGCCAGGCATGGTGACTCATGCCTTTAATCCCAGAAAGCCAGCCTTTAATCCCAGAGAGTGGTGGTAGAAAGCAGAAAGATATATAAGGTGTGAGGACCAGAAACTAAAAGCTTTTGGCTGGTTAAGCATTCAAGCTTTGAAGCAGCAGTTCAGCTGAGAGCCATTGGGATGAGGACACACAAGCTTCCAGTCAGAGGAAACAAGACCAGCTGAGGATCCGGCGAGGTGAGATAGCTGTGGCTTGTTCTGTCTCTCTGATCTACCAGCATGGACCCCAATAACTCACCTCGGGTTTGATTTTATTAATAAGAACTTTTAAGATTCCTGCTACACCTTCCTCTTCCATTATTCCTCCCTTTATATCACCTGAGTTTTACCTCCTTCCCTGGAAATCCACCCCTGTGTCCCCTTACTCTTTTTCCCCTCCATTTTGACAGGGTCTTACTATATAGCCCAGGTTGGGCAGAAACGCATTAATCGGTATTCTTAGTTTTGAAACATATTTACAATGGATTCTAGGAAGGTGTTACCTGCCAAAGCTCACCTCTGGCAGGTTCTGTTATCTTTCTTCTTTCTAATGTATAAATTGTTCTTTCCTAATTTTTCTTCCAATGTCTGGAAAGTTTTTGATGGGAACAGGTTATTTTAGGAAATATACTGTAGCTGGGCATAATGTCACACGCCTTTAATCTCAGCCCTGGGAAAGCAGAGGCCGGCAGAATCTCTGTGAGTTTGAGACCAGCCTGGTCCATAGTGAGCTCTAAGCCAGCAGGGGTTACATTGTGAGACTCTGTCTCAAAATGAATAAATAAACAAATAAATGAAAGAAAGAAAATAGTTTGTAGCAACTTCTGGCTCCTTAGAGCCCACTCCATGGGAAGCTTCTTACTACTATTGACTTGCTATTTTAGTGACATCTAACCTCCCCTCACCCCAATTCCCACTCCTCCCCCCTCATCCAGCTGCAGTGTTGAGTGTCCAAGTGGATTTTCAGAAAATCAGCCTTGGGTTTGCCCACAGCCCTGCTCCTATGGCAGAGTTTTGGCAGCCTTCTTCCTGGGCTCCCGTGACCCTCCCACCACAGTGAAAGTCCCTTGTCTTTGAAAGTCCCTTAAAAGCTTAAACCTCTCTCCACACCACGGCAAAAGAGGCCGTGGGAAGGAACCAAGAGTGACTTGTCTTGAGCAATTTCAGGAACGACCTCCAAGCCTGCCCATGGAGCAGATTCGAGGACAGTGGCACACTTCTTCCTGTGTGACACCCGTGTTACCAATGAGGAAGTACGGGGGATACCACAAAGGGTTGACACAAAATGACCCTTCGGAGCAAGCTTTATTAGGAGAGAGAGCCTCGCGGCCATGGGGCTTTGGGGGACACGATCCAGCCTTATAACGAACGAGAGGGCAGTTAGGAGAGCTACACCAGACACGGTGTGATGGGACCTTGAAGGGAGAGGGGAACCTCTTCAAAATCCACAAGGAGCTGCATTAGGAGAGAGAGTGGCCGTGTAGCGTGATAGTGGGTCTGCAGGGAGTCTTCAAAATTCCTTCAGAAACAAACAAAACTGAAGAAAGCCAGAGACTGACTTTTACAAGGTTCAGGATATAGCCACAAGTTCTGCTCCGAGTGGGCTAGCCTGTCCTAGACTGTGTGCTGGGAATCAGGACATGCTGATCAAGCTGTAATTTAGTCTCTTTCCTGGGCTTGGGGAGGGAGGCTGGGCTTGATTTTCCCACACAGAGGGACCTACCAGCTCTTTGACAGATGGCAGGAGAGGTACAGCCTGATTTTAGGGCTGGGGGAGGGGACAAGGAGGGAGCAGCCAGAGGATCTATAATCTGAAGACCTCAGTGGGCTTTGGGTCAGGTTACAGACCTGTAGCTAGAGTTTTTCTGGTCCTACCTGGCCCCACAGTCAAGACAAATCTCTGTCACCCGCCAGTCGGGCAGCCGCTCAGACCCAACCAAGTAAACGCACCACAGAGACTTATATTGCTTACAAACTGTATGGCTGTGGCAGGCTTCTTGTTAACTGTTCTTTTATCTTAAATTAATCCATTTCTATAAATCTATAACTTGCCACGTGACTCGTGGCTTAGTATCTTCACATGCTGCTTGTCATGGTGACGGCTGACAGTGACTCCTTCTGCCTTCCTGTTCTTTCTTTTCTCCTCTCTGTTAGTCCCACCTATACTTCCTGCCTGGCCACTGGCCACAATCAGTGTTTTATTTATTGACCAATCAGAGCATTTGACATACAGACCATCCTACAGCACACACCCTCCAACTACCGCTCTACCAGAGGTCAGCCTACACTCACTAGAGCCCATAGGTCCCTGTTCTGAAAGAAAGCACACAGATAGGGCCAGAGAAAGCAAGCCTACACCTCCCCCCAACCCCCAACCCCCCCAACCCCCAACCCCACCCCTGCTGAGGCAAAAACTTATTCCCATCTTAATTACCAATATTAACGCTCAGCTCATCATCTATCACGTGTCACATAGCAGATCTATCTCTTTATAAGGATTATAATATGTATAACTACAAAGGGCTAAAGCGAGAGGTCTCAGAAGTAAATAAGGTCTGTATTGATAAGACAAGAAACCCAAGCCCAACTTCAGGGAAAGGCTCAAGCGGCCACAGCTGTGTGTCAGGGGCTTGAGAGCACAGCTGTAGAGCTGAGTCCAGCTGCAGAGGTGCAAGGGCAAGATCAGGTCCTGATGAAGGACCAGGGAGACAGATGAATGGCAAGGAAAGACAGGCAAGCAGGCAGACCAAAGATGGCAGTTGAGAAAGGCCACATCAACAGTAGGGACAGAGCCTAGCTGAACCCCGGGGACAGTCAGGAGTTCTCTGCTTGTCAGTTCACACACACACACACACACACACACACACACACACACACACACACACGAGAGAGAGAGAGAGAGAGACAGACAGACAGAGAGACAGAGATGAGAGAGAGTGAGAGTGAGAGAGAGAAGAGAGAAGAGAGGAGAGAGAGAGAGAGAGAAGGTAGGATCTAAAGATGACTATGAGGGTGGGGTCTATCTTCAATGGCCTCCAAGCCTGCCAGTGCCTGTACCTATCTAACAAGATGACAGGTCGGTGGGAGGGTCTTTGCCATCTCAGTGCTGAGTGTCCACCTCTTCATACAGTCTAGGAGAAGGAGTTGTATCTTTTTCTTGGCCTGGTGTTTGCTAAGTCCACGGGCCTGGTTTCCCTAAAATGATCGGAATACATCCTTGTCCACTGGCAGTTCCAATTCTCCATGAGAAATGCATAGGGCAGAGTCTTGCTACTTGCAATCTGTGCTGCATGTGGTCCCAGACCAAAGGTGTTGTTTACATGTCCACCCAGGGCCACAGCCATCCTCCTCCCTCAAAATGGACTCAAACGCTGCTTGTCAAATGGAGTTTCCTAGAAGAAGTACAATGTGAAAAATCACACCCAGGAATAGTGACACACACCTTTGATCCCAGCACTCAGGAGGCAAAATCTCTGTGAGTTTGAGGCCAGCCTGGTCTACAGAGTGAGATCCAGGACAGGCACCAAAACTATATAGAAAACCCTGTCTTGAAAGAGAAAGACAGAGAGAGAGAGAGAGAGAGAGAGAGAGAGAGAGAGAGAGAGATAAGAAGGAGGAGGAGGAGGGGAGGGAGGGAGGGAGGGAGGAAGGAAGGAAGGAAGGAAGGAAGAAAGAAAGAAAGGAAAAGAAAAACGACAGTTTTACACAGCATGCAGTAACTGAGGGCGGGGTCAGCCTTACTTCAACAGGTAACCACTTGACTAGGGCTGGGGAAGGGAGGCTGGCCATCATCCTTGGCTGAGCCTGTCAAGTCTCCATCATAACCTGGAAGGAATGAAGGAAGGATTGGGTTCTGGTTCAAATGTCTTCTGAGCCTTAGAAGATTTTATTTTCCTAAAAATAAAACTTTATCCATTTACTCTGTACCCTCCCCCAAGGTCACATGGTTTCTCTTTTCAATTATCCCTAGTAGTGAAGAAAAGGTTTACATTATCACCCTAGAAGAAGAATTCTAGATTCATGCTCTTTTTTTTTGTTGTTGTTGTTTTGTTTTGTTTTTTGTTTTTCCACACAGGGTTTCCCTGTGTAGCTTTGCGCCTTTCCTGGAACTAACTCTGTAGCCCAGGCTGGCCTCGAACTCACAGAGCTCCACCTGGCTCTGCCTCCCGAGTGCTGGGATTAAAGGCGTGTGCCACCACTGCCCAGCAATTTATGCTCTTTTTAATTTAAAAAAATTTATTAAGATATTCTTTGACAGAGGCTGGAGAGATGGCTCAGAGGTTATGAGCACTGGCTGGCTCTTCCAGAGGTTCTGGATTCAATTCTTAGCACCCACATGGTGGCTCACAACCATTTATAATGAGATCTGGTGCCTTCTTCTGGTGTGCAGGCATACACGCAGACAGACCACTGTATACATAATTGAATGAATGAATGAATGAATGAATACTTTTTTTAAAAAAGATATTCTTTGACAATTTCTCTTTTATGCTCATAACTGCCCATCACTCCAGTTAGAATCTAGCCTCTGCTCAGGCCGCAGTGCCTGCCCAGCTTCCTCTTCCCTTTTCAGATACTGACAGGCAACTCCCGAGTCCCCACAGTGCCTGGGCCAGGCTCTCACCTGGGAGGTGAGTTAACACTGAAGCCACACATCCTGATCCCCATCCACTTCCCTGCCTCCTGCCTGGGACTCAGAGAACCACTTTCTGTGGGACTTTCCTCCATCCTCAGACCGCTGTAAGAGACTCTTTCCTCTGCCCCATTGTGGGGCGTTTACCCACCACCCCCACAGTTCCCCAGAGTTTTCTTGAGTGCAATCAGCAGGAAAATTAGATAGAAGGATTTATAGCGGAGAATCTTGCGAAGATAAACAGATAGAAAATAAAGGATAGCCTCGAGAGGGCCTGGAACCTATTCCAACGGGCCCCGACTGTCTCTGGCCCAGGGTTTTTATAGAGATGCCAAGGGGTGGAGCAAAAGACCTCTTCCCCCAGCACAGCCAAGTGCAGACCATCTCCGACACCTGCACTCAGGCCCGTGGTCCTGATCATCCTCTATTCGGACCTGCTGGGTAAAGCCACGAGGTACCCGAGAATGGGCTCCCACACCCCATAGGCTCTGATATCTTCAGAAACCTCCCCATGCTGTCTTTCTCTAGGGTTGAGACCCCAACTCTCCTAGAAGCCCTCACCACTGGGTTACCTCTCTGTCTGTAGTGGCTTTAATGACTCTTCTAATCAATTCCTTACTCCCCAAAAAGGAAGGTCAGTGGTTGCTTCTTGGCTTCTCTGATCTAGCAAGTCTTCACCCCAACATCTGATTCCTGAGTCTTCATTGGTAAATAGAACAATAGAGATTTAGTTAAAACCTACATTGGGTGACCTTAGCTGAGCCGGTGCCAGGGGGACCAGAAATCTTACCAGGCTGCGGTCTGAGCAGCATGGTGCTGACTGTAGGTTGCGGGGCTGTCGTGCCCAAAGTCCAGATCCCCAAAAGATCCCCAAGAGACCAAATCCGATGTAAAAACAAAGAGTCTTTAATACGAGTTAACTCGGGCCTCTCCGTCCAACTGACACAGCAGCCGAGCAGGAGAGACACTGAGCCGCATGGGTCGAGGGTTTTTATCGTGGCTAGACAAGTTGGGTGTGGCTTGGGGGTGGGGGGACTCCAAGATGATCCAGTTACAGAAATTGGCTCAGGCCCAGGTTAGGAATACCTGGACTGAGCTGATTGGCTCTCCTGGGTCTAGGGAATTGCAACATTGTAGCTTCAGCCCCTAGAGTTGTGTCCACTTGTAATTGGCCCTCCCCAGGGGTGAAGTGTTCATGGCTCCTGATAGGCCCTTCCGGGTGAGGTGTTCACGGCTTCTGATTGGCCCGTCCCTATGGGGCAGGGTATTAGCTAGGGCAAAAGGTCAGAGGCAGTTAGGAAGTCAGGAGTTGGGGACCCAGGCCTCAGCAGCTGTGGAATATAATTTACATAACTGCTGAGATCAGACTAGACCTTGCACAATGTTACTCTATGTTGTACAAACCCTGACTTTTCAGGCTGTGCCCTGCCCTGGTGACTCCGTGTTACAAGCAGCCTTTTGCTCCGGTTTGACCGCAAATGCGGGCCAAGGAGGACTCGGTGGGCGTGTAAACAGCAGCACCAGTCTGGCACCACCCACAAGGCGCAGCTCGTGAATAACTTATGCTAAAAGTAGAAAGGACACCCTCCTAGAAAGTGAATTGGGACCACAAGAGCACGTGGGTGTATTTAAATAATAATTAAATAATAGGAGAACCAGTCCTCATAACTTGCCAGAGACAACAGACCCAGGAAGGTGTACACGTCTCTCACTTTCACTCCATAAAGAGAACATCTAATAATGTGATGGCAACAGGCTGTCATAGGATCAACTGCTGTGTGCATCAAGGGACAGACAGGCTTGGTCCTTTGCTGTTGATGTGGCCTGTTTAGATGACTGTCCATTCCATTTGCCCATCTGGACCTGTATTAGTCAGGGTTCTCTAGAGTCAGAACTTATGGAATGAATATCTCCCTCTCTTTGTGGCCATTCCATACCACACATATGCACAGACACACACACATATATGGGGGGGGGACAGGGAGAGGGAGGGAGGGAGGGAGGTGGGGTGGGTGGGATTTGCTGTGTGACCCAGAGTTAACCTTAGCTGTTAAGAATGGAATAAGAGAATCCATGCTCGCCAACAGTGCTATCAAGGGAAACCACCGCTGATGAGACCAACATGGCTTATAAGTCTGTTGTTTTATCAATCCTGGCACTGTGGAAAAGCACAGACATTTCTGTGTTTGTAACATCACACTCACGAGAACTGCCATTCTGCCCCACTGAAACTTAAGAAACAGCTGGAGTTCCCTACTGAGCACTCATTTTCTACATCTCCTTGATAGTCTGTACATTTATATAAATTACATATCTAAGAAATGAGAGGTTAGTGGCCCTGGGGGTCTAAAGGCTGTTTAGGACAAATATGTTTTTTCACTTATAATCATTCGATACTGCCTTTGCCTCTAAAACAGATCTGAGCCAATTAAACCACTGCTCTAGAGCAAGCTTTCCCACCCTGTCAGGAATCAATCCAGCACCCTCTCTGCCATGGACCACAAAAGCAAAGTCAGCTGAAAATGGAGAAAGTAAAGTCTTTGTGTCAACTTCGATGACAGCCTATATATTTATGCCACTCAACTGGAGTTTAAAACCTCGGAAATCACTGAAGCCCAGACAATCTTACAGGAATGAGGAATGGGAACTCCAATGGGCATCTTTTTTTTTTTTTTTTTTTTTTTTTTTTTTTTTTTTTTTTTTTTTTTTTGGTTTTTCGAGACAGGTTTCTTTTGTAGCTTTGCGCCTTTCCTGGAACTCGCTTTGGATACCAGGCTGGCCTCGAACTCACAGAGATCCACCTGGCTCTGCCTCCCGAGTGTTGGGATTAAAGGCGTGCGCCACAACCGCCCGGCTTCCAATGGGCATCTTAAAGAGCCCACGCCCTCTGTGAAAGGATACCTGGAGTCTGAGAGCTGATGTGAGTTGGGATCCTCCTGTATTTCTAGGACTAGGTAGGAAAAAAATCTTGAGTTGAAATGAGCAGTGAACACACTCAGAGACCTCTGACTATATCGCTCACAGCCAGTGGTGTTTATACACTGTGGTTTGAGTCTTCTCATGCCTACAAGGGTTCATGTGTTTGTGAAGTTTGGTCCTCACAGTGTCAGTGTTAAGTGATGAAACGTAATAGGAGTCTTGGGTAGTTGGGTGTGCACCTTCAGAAGAAATTAATACAGCACCTGGGGGACCCCTGCGTTAGTTCTTATGAGGGTAGGAACCCTTGAATCACTCCAGTTCTCTGGTTGATTTGTTAATGTTGCTTTTACTGTGAGGGTTCAACTCCAGGGCCCCCCTGTAGTAAGGTGGTAGGCCTGTCTTTGGATAGAATCTCACCCTTGACTGTGCTCAGATTATGAAGCTACTTTCCAGAGGCCGAATGAGTGGGTCTACCCTATCTTATTTTCATCCTTCAAACTATGAACTTCATAAAGGAGCTATTTCTTTCTCTCTCTTCCTCCGTGCTGGAGAACAAACCCAGAGTTTCACCCATGCTAGGCTAGTGCTCAACCACTGAGCTATGCCCCCAGCCCAAACTTGTCTTTTCTTTTCCCAAGACGTGGTCTCACTGTGTAGACCAGGCTGGCCTCTAACTCACACAGATCTATCTGTCTACCTCTGCCTCTCGGGTGCTGGGATTAAAGCCGAGCACCACCACACCTGATTCAACCTTTCCTTTATAAATGTATCTATCTGTAGACATACTGTACAGTAACCAGAACAATCTAGTAACTTATTTACCCTCTGTGAAGTCTGACTCTGAGACAGCGATTCTATGACATCAAGTTTCCTGTCTGTTCCAGTTTGAATCTGAAATATCTTCCACGGGCAAATGGTTAAACACTTGATCTCAGTTGATGGAGCTATTTTGGGAAGTTCTGGAAACTTTAGAGGAGGGAGACCTAACTGGAGGAAGTAGGTCACTGGGGATGTGCCTTTGAAAGTTTTATCTGGGCCTCAGTCCTTTCTCCTTTTTCTGGTTCCTCCACACCTCTCGCTCCCATGATGCTCTGCCTGAGTTCATGGGGCGAAGAGACATGGGGCCAAACTCCCTGAAACCATGAGCACAAATACACCTTTGTCCATTAAACTGTTCCCTTGGGCATGTTAGACACAATTGTACGACAGTAATTAACTCTTCATCCCCCTGGATTTTCCTTCCATTTCTGTGAATATCAAGTTCTCCTCCAGTGAGTGTCTCCTTTCAGACTGCCCCTTGCCTGGTTTCACACTCAGCTCCTTCCCGTGCTTCCCTCCTCTACTATGGGTTAGTTGAGGTTATGATTTCCCTCCCAGCAGAGCCCTAATACATGAAGGCTCTTAGCCCAGTGAGGTCCTCTCCAGTGATCGTGAATCCCTGGGACTTCCAAACAGCCTGTGGTATAGCTCTCCTATATTAAGATCCTGGTGATTGGATCTGACCAGCACTGACCAGTTTCTCTCCATCCGAGGGGCCTTGAGCCATGCAGGCATAGTCCACGGGGTGCAGGGAGGCAGGCAGAAGGGTGAGCAGTGGCTTGAATTGAAATTGTTTAGTTTGCACTTCTCTGCATCCTCTGGGCTCTGGCAAGAGAGGATCTGTGTGTTCTGCAAAGAATGTGGGGAAATATATGTGCGAGAACACTGAAGGATGAGGTCAGTTTACCTGTTTTTTTTGTTGTGTTTTTTTTTTTTTTTTTTTTTTTTTTTTGAGACAGGATTTCTCTGCATAGCTTTGTGCCTTTCCTGGAACTCATTTGGTAGCCCAGGCTGGCCTCAAACTCATAGAGATCCACCTGCCTCTGCCTCTGCCTCCTGAGTGCTGGACTAAAGGCATGAGCAGTTTACCTGGTTTTTGTTGTTGTTGTTGTTGGTGGTGGTGGTGGTGGTGGCGGCGGCGGTGTGTGTGTGTGTGAATAATAACAATGTATACAACCAGAAACAATGCCGGAAGCCAGAACACCGAAACATCCTGATGTTAATACTTCTGGGTGTGATGCTGATGTCATTGGTGATGATGGCGACGATGATTTTGATCTTTTGATACAACTCTGTAGCCCAGGCTAGCCCAGGAGTGCTGAGAGTACAGGCAAGTACAGACAGGTAATTTATCAACAGAAGCTCTTCCTTGGGCTGCTGTCCTAGTTCCAAACCAACACCACTGCTAACTCCTCTGGGACGCTGTTTCACACTCAACTCCAAGGTCTACTTTCCCTGGCAGGTCCATCTTCGTGGGCCCCATTCCTCACTGGACCAGAAGGGGGCTCTGTTGCATCACTTAAAAAGCAATTCAATTTCTGAAGAGAAAAGGGAGAGGAGGCGAGTCTGGGGGAGAGAGATGGTGGGGGTAGCTGGGAGGAGTATAGGGAGGGGAAACTGGTCGGGATGTATTGTAGGAGAGAAAGATCTATTTAAAAAAGAAATAGGGGAGGCAGAGCCAGGCGGATCTCGGTGAGTTCGAGGCCAGCCTGGTCTACAGAGCAAGATCCAGGACAGGCACCAAAACTACACAGAGAAACCCTGTCTCGAATAAAAAAAAAAAAAGAGGGGGAATAGAAAAAAGAAAAAAATTCATAGTGGAGAAAAGAGGGGCTACATCCTGTCCCTACCCGAGAAGCTAACGGCAGTGGGTGACTGCTGAGGGAAGAAGAGTCATTTTTTTCCAGCGGGGAAGAAGCTGATGATAAGTTGCCCAAGACCCAGGGGACAATCCCACACGCCATGCATATAAAGGCAGCATGAATTGAACTTACCGGGTTATTGAGGAAAAGTGAAGCTGGAGGAACGTGGGGACTCTGTTGGGAGGGTAAGGGATGATGGAGGGATGAAATGGATGACGGATAGGACCAAGATATGTTGTGCACATGTATGACATGACCAAGGATTTAAAAATAAGTGTGAATTGTGATGATATTTTGTTTGTCCTCTAACAGATAAAATTTGCCTGAAGATCAGAGGACAGAGCTAGCCACTAGATTAAACATAGAGGTCCAGCAGTGGTGCCACAAACCTTTAATCCTAGCTCGTGGGAGGCAGAGAGCCATCTGGATCTCCGTGAGTTCAAAGCCACCCTGGATTACACGAGATTAATCCAGTCTGGAAGAGAACCAGAGCCAGGCAGTGATGGCTGCTGGGTGGAGAAAGGCTTATATAAAGCGGGAGGAGACAGGAACTCAGTCCCTTTCAGCTAAGGACTCAGGGGCATTCCGTCAACTTTAAAATATATATATATATATAATTTATGTGTAGGTGTGTGACTATTCATATGTGGAACTCACTATGTAGACCAGGCTGACCATGAATGCACAGAGTTTCGAGTGCCTTTGCCTCCTGAGTGCAGGGATTAAAGATATATGCCACTGAGCCTATTTTACCTTTCTATGAAGGTTTACTATTGATAAGTACCATCAGTGTGAAGCATTCCCTTTATTTTCAGTTCTCTGGGTCTCAGAAATCACTTTAAACCCCTGCCCCCCACACCCACCCCACCAAGCTATCCAGTGGTCCCTATAGGTGAACAGGAATGCTGTTTGTTTTCTGTTGGTGTTTTTTTGTTTTTGTTTTTGTTGTTCTTTCAATTTCTTTTTAATGTTGGTGTTTTTAATAGGCACTTGTTTTATTTTTCCTAGACATCGTTTCTCTGTGTAGACCTGACTGTGTCCTGGAATTCCAATTTTTAAGATTTATTTATTATGTATACAGTGTTCTGCCTGCATAGATTACTGCACACCAGAAAAGGGCGCCAGATCTCATTATAGATAATTATGAGCCACCATGTGGGTGCTGGGAATTGAACTCAGGACCTTTGGAACAGCTGCCAGTGCTTTTAACCTCTGAGCCAGACTCCTACACCCAGCCTTTAATAGACACTCTTGACCATTCCCACCAAGGCGCTATGTTTCTCTTTGCATTGAGTGTAAAGCTCCTACTGTGTTCCCTGCTTTTCGTTGCTCTTTCCCATTGGTAAACTGGGTCAGCCCAGTCAGTTCGGCATAAGCTGATACAATGATCTTGCTGAAGTCCCCAGTTAAAAGCTTGATGTGGTTGATGCAAGCCTGTGATATCAGAAGTGGAGGGGTGGAGACAGGAGGATTAGGAGTTCAAGGTCATCCTCAGCTACATAGAGACCACCTGGGACTACGTCACACTATGTCTCAGAAAAGACAAAGAGAAAGGAAAGGAAAAGGAGATTGCTCAGGTCAGATCTTCATCCTCCAGGTCAAAAGCACTCAAGAAAGGTTTAAGTGGAGGGATGGTGATGGTGGTGATAGCACTGTGAATGCCATGGTTGTGCTTAATGCCATGGACCTGTACACAGAAATAGCTCCTTGGTAAAGTTTGCGTTATCTGTATCTTAGTACAGAATAGTGCTCTGGAAAGACCATCAACATTCAGCCCCAACCAATCTCCGTTCACACAGCTTCCGACACACTGGCCGTGAAAGAACCCATGAGTGACTGTCTTATTGCACATTCTTCTCATGCCCTCCCACGGTGGGCGCGTTCTCACCCGGTTCTCTGCGACAACTTCCATGCAGGCCACAGGGCGCAGCTTGTACCTTTTCCTGGATGCTCACAGCCCTCTCGTTTTCCCTACTTACCTAATACATCCACATGCTGGTCTTCCAGCCTCTCAGAGGCCGGTTCAGCTGTGGTCTGTGCTTCAAGCCTTCCTGTTGGTGTTGGAAACACTCCTTCCTGCGTCTGGGCCTTGGCTTCAGTTGTCTTCTGTATCACTATTCTTTCTGTGGAAGTCCTCCTGAGACCGAGGCCATCCCACAATCCTCTCGGTATTCCCCCTGGCTTTCACCGCGCTTTGCAGAGAGCGGTCCTGAAGTGGATGTTCATTGAGGGGCCAACGTGGAAGACAGAAAGGAGCCCCGGAGCTCACTAGGATTCTTGGGGGTGCTTTGTACCACTGGCGACTCATACTGCCAGACCCCAGAGGGCTCACACAGATAGTTGACAGGCTTTGTACGCTTTGGTGTGACACTTTACTGAGCTGGGTTTTAGAAATACTAGTTTTCCCGCTTTCTTCATTGAATTTGCAATCCAATTCCAAATTGTGAGTCTTCAGTTAATTGTTAGACTGTCAGTTTTCCTTAGATTCCTGTTGCCACCTGTGACAAAGAGTTCTGCAGCTATAATTCCATATGATGGCAATATCTTTCCATTTTGTAGTCCAAGGACTTACTACCAAGAATGATTACACGACTGTTTGTGTTCATACTCTGTTATCTGTATGTGCAAACACATGTATAATGTGTGAGTATGTGTGTGTGTGCCTATGTATGTGTTGTGTACTTGTATGCCTCTGTGTCTCTGTGCCTTTGTGTGTGTGTGCCCCTGTGTGTGTATATGTGTCTAGTATATGTGTGTGCCTTTTCATGTGTATGTGTGTGCCTGTGTATGTATGTGTGCCTGTGTATGTATGTGTGTGTGTGGCATGTGTGTCTCTGTGTGTGTATATGTGTGGTGTGTGTGTGTGCCTTTAGACTTTACTCTGAACAGAGACATAGATGCCTAGAAGGAAGAAGGGGTTTGTGAACCCGGGGAAGGACCAGACGCTAGGTAAAGGCTGTGTGGGACAGGCCTGTGGTGTTTAATCCGGATCAGAGACAGACCAGCCAGATCTAGGAAGGGATCAATATCCAGATTGATACTGCGCCAGTAGGTGACTCCTGATCCAAGAACCTGCATTTCTTTCATGTCTTTAGATCAAAAGCAAGCATAGTAAATATAGTTAAGATGGGGAAAAAAACTTTGGTCTAAAGTAACACTGAAAAAATATTTTTATCAGTAGAGGAAGCTGCCCACTCCCCACTACTTAGCTTCCTTTTTAGAGAAATGATATATGGTTACTTATGTATTATACTCTACACGTATCATTTACTCAATACAATTTGGCTTGTCGGTGCTCCAGTAAACTAAAGCTGGGAAACTGGCCCAGCTTCCTTTTAGAGTAAAACTTAAATTTCAAAAGGAAAAATGTTAGCTCCAACTGCCCCAGCAGGCTAAGTGTGGCCACGTGTCCAGGATGCCAGTGGAAGGGACAGAATAACAAAGGGACTAAGACAGTCCATGTGACCATTTGGAGAAACAAACCGAGGCCGGTGATGACTCTAGATCTGACTGTGTTAGAATTAACATAAACCTTTACATAAATTAAAAATAAAAATATATATATATTTTTATATATATTATATATTATATATATTATAACATAGTTCTGGCCCAGAGGTTATCTTCTTGATCCTGTCTCAATTCTGGCTCTGCCATACGGTCCCATTTGCTAGAGATATAAATTACCTTCTGCTCCGGACACAATTTTTCCTTTGGGATACTTGCCCTCTACATTTTTTTTTTTGTTTGTTTTTTTTTTTTTTTTTTTTTTTTTTTTTTTTGTTTTTCCAGATGGGATTTCTCTGTGTAGTTTTGGTGTCCTGGATCTTGCTCTGTAGACCAGGCTAGCCTTGAACTCACAGAGATCCTGGCTCTGCCTCCCGAGTGCTGGGATTAAAAGTGGGTGCCACCACCGACCTGGTCAATGCTACGTTCTTTACTCCATACTTCAAATATGACTGATCTCAGTGCTTTTGATTTTGTGTGTTGTACACATGTGTGTGTACTTAAGGATTTAAACATATAACAAAACAGGATTTTCAACATTCTGTGTCTTTCCAAGCCTATATAGGAAGACACAACTCTAAATATTCTTTTTTAAATTGTCATTTTAAAGACCTGCAACAAGACTTGCAAAGACATCTTAAGGTTTACATATTTTTTTACATATTACATAAAGTTTTACATATTTATATATTGTATTAATCATAAGTATATACATGGGACAATTATTCATCTCTGTGCTTTTAGTTTTAAACAAAGATAAAATAGTTTAGGTAAAACACTTGTTAAAGAATTAATGAATTCACCACAAATATCAACAGGAAGCTCAAAATGAATAAAATTAAAATGCTTCAACTTTATTCAGCTTTCAATGCCTCATAAACTTTAATGAGAAGTAAATGCCTTTTTAAAAAATAAAAGCAATTTCAAAGTAGCCATTATAATGACTTAATTCTTTAACAAATGAACTCATTTAAATTGGCTAAGGAAACACAAGACTATTAATGTGTTTTACCTGTCTTTATACGTTTTAGATACTTATAATGCCTTAAATATTTTTCCTGTGTTTCAGATTCAAATAAATAGTCAATATAAGTTTTAAAAACTACAGAAATTCTGGCTGTTTAAAATATGTATTCCCAGCCAGGCAGTGGTGGCCCATGCCTTTAATCCCAGCACTTCGAGGCAGAGGCAGGCAGATCTCTGTGAGTTTGAGGACAGCCTGGTCTACACTGGTCTACAGAGTGAGTTCCAGGACAGCCAAAGCTACACAGAGAAACCCTGTCTCAAAAAAACAAAAAAAAAAAAACAAAAAAAAAAAAAAACCCCAAAAAAGTATTCTTTTCATCTGTTCAGTGTTTGTGATATTATTTTAATTTTAGCTATATTACTTTTAATATATATCATGTTATGTCAAGTATAGAAGATTATATAATTTTAAAAGATCAGATCCAGGTCATAATGTCTAGTAGATTTTAATATGATCCGGTTTCTTCCTTATGGCAACCATTCCTCCCTCCTGAGGACTGCTTTCCTGCCTGCTACTCAGCCTCGTTTACAGCCGATCCTGGGACACTAATCACATTTATAAACAGTATGTGGCCCCCACACGCACAAAATGTGACGCTCAGCCACCAGGGAGGATGTAAACAAAAGTCCCCAGAAAGAAGCTTCAAATGAACCTCGGGCACCTGATTCACTGACTGGGTCGGCAATGGTTGGAGGGAGTTGGAATGTTGCAGGACCAGAACCTAAGTATCTTGGTTCATCTTAAGCATGTCTGCCCCCTCCTATTTATTTCTTGCTTTTATTTTATGTGCATATATGTTTTGTCTGCATGTGTGTATATGCACCATGTGTGTGCCTGGTGCCCAAAGAGACCAGCAGATGATTGTGAGCTGCCATGTGGGTGCTGGGAATTGAACCCCAGGTCCTCTGAGAGAGCAACCAGTGCTCTTAACCACCGAGCCAGCTCTCCAAACCCCACCTTTAGCCCTCATGGTAGGCATTTATTGCCCTCCTCTGTTCTTAGCCTAACAGCTTTGCGACCAGGAGGTAAATCACTTGGAATGTTCAAACAGAGCACTAGATTTCCTTTGGAATGCATTGACTTTGAGCACCAGCTTCCACCCGCCCAAACGCCGCCGACAGTGTCTGCAGATGGCGTCGGAGGCTACAGCCAAGGTCTCCCCACCTAGCCATGGTCCTACTTCTCTGATTTGAAAAGCGCCCTGAATTACATATACTTCCTTCGTTTCATTACAATAAAAACTCCATGAGACTGTTTCCAGGTTGGAACATGTCATTTGGTGTGACCTAAATCTGTTCCTGGCCATGATCAGGAGTTGCTTCAGAATAAGGCTAGCTCTTTCTTATCCTCTTGGGGGTGAGAACTGTGTTTCTGCATCGCCTTCTCATACCATTTAGAGGTAGTACAGAGTTGCGAACACACCACCAGGGATGTCATGTTAAAATGTTTTCATTGCCAGGCAGTGGTGGTGCATGCCTTTAATCCTAGCACTCGGGAGGCAGAGGCAGGAGGATCTCTGAGTTCAGGCCAGCCTGGGCTACAGAGTGAGTTCCAGGACAGCTGGGGTTATATAGAGAAATCCTGTCTCAAACAACAACAACAAAATGCTTTCATCATTACCCCAAGTCCCCGTACTTGTCAGTAATAAGAGAATTTCAGGACTAGCTTAGTGCAGTGTAGCTGGGAGTTTGCTAGCATGATTTTAACACAGGCTGAAGTACCAAGGTTAGGAGAAAGCCACCCAGAGAAACCACAGCACACCCAGGTTGGGGGCTGTGCTTCCCGAGAGAGAGCAAGGGAACTTAAGACATGCCTGTGTGTGGACGGGCTCCTCAAGAGAGAGGAAGACCTTAACTGTCTAAACGTTACCCATACATACATACCATTTTGTAAAAGCTGTATCTCAAAATGTTGCTAAGAAAGCTTCTCTCTCTCTCTCTCTCTCTCTCTCTCTCTCTCTCTCTCTCTCTCTCTCTCTGTCTCTCTCTCTCTCTCTAGATACATGACCTGGGTGTGATGGTGCATACTTTTTTTCCCTCAGTGCTGAGGATTGAACTCATGTATGCTGAACAAGCGTCCTATTGACCAAGTCACATTTCCAGTCCCTACATGCCTTTAAATACTGTAAAAATGGGGTACAAAAAGTACTAACCACTGTTAGGAGTCCCTCAAAACCACCAAGCGACACAACCATAACAAATATGCAGAGGACCCAGCTCAGACCCATACAGGCTCAGTGATTGTTGCTTCAGTTTCTGTGAGCACCTACAAACCCTCTTAGTTGATTCCGTGGGCTGTGTTCTTACGGTGTCCTTGACCCCTCTGGCTCCTACATTCCTTCCTCCTCTTCTTCCACGGGGTTCCCTGAGCTCTGCCTAATGTTTGGCTGTGGGTCTCTGCATCTGCTCCTATCAGTTGCCGAATGAAACCTCTCTGATGACAGTTGGACTAGGCTGTGGTCTGAGTATACTAGAATATCATTAGGAATCATTTCATTGACTTCTTTTTCTTTTTGGCCAGTCGTGTTTGGTTCTACCCTAGGTCTTTGGGTTGTCCAGCCTCTGATTCCTAACCATCCAGGCAGTGCCAGGCATGGGTCCCCTTCAAGGTTGGACCAATCATTGGTTGGCCACACCCACAAGTTCTGAGTTTTTTGAGAGAGTTTTCTTATGTAGCCTGGGCTAACCTAGAACTTCGTTCTTCTGACTTTAGCCTCCTAAGTACTAGGATTACAGACATGTGCCACTACACATGGCTAATCGGTCAGGTGACCACGGCTACAGTGATCTTAAAGATCTGTTCTGCTGTTACAAAGAACTCTCCTGTGTTGAACCTTGATTGTGACACTATCCCTCTGACCACTACCGATTTGTTTTCCATTGATATAACTTGGTCATTTCACAAGCATCATATGAATAGATCACCCAGTATGAAACCAACCCTGGAAATCAGTTTTCTCAAACTCTTGAGAGCTATCCAAATTGTTTCCTGTATCGCTAACTCATTGCTCTTTATTACTGAATAGTAATATTCAGTATTTCTATCATATGGACATGCCACATTTTGTGTATTTACTCACTGAAGGACATTTAGTTCTATGTTCAAAGGTCCAAAAGATTGCTTTTATATTCTATAATTCACTGTAGAGGCTCACACATCTCCGCATATGCTCATACCTTTGGTTATGACTTAAGGGAAAAGGTGCGTGGGATGATGTCAGGAAGCAGAAGGTACAAGCTTCCACGTGTCCTCAGTGGAGTCACACAGGACACTCTCCCAGGCCTGAGGATGTGGCTTAGAAGTAGAGTGCTGTCTACCAGGTACAAGGCTTTAGATTCGATCCCTACAACACACACACACACACACACACACACACACACACACACACACAATTAATAAATTATAAAAGATAAATTTAATAAAAACAACAGTACTAGATAGGAAAAAATCAGCTCATGAAGAATTTATTTCTTCCTTTCCTTTTTCTTCCTTTCTTTCTTTCTTTTTTTCTTGGTTTTTCAAGACAGGGTTTCTTTGTGTGTAGCCCTGGCTGTCTTGGAACTTGCTCTGTAGACCATGCTGGCCTCAAATTCACAGAGATCGGCCTGCTTTTGCCTCACAAGTGCTGGGATTAAAGGCGTGCGCCGCCGCCGCCGCCGCCGCCGCCGCCGCCGCCGCCACCACCACCCAGTAAATATCTTTATGTTTTTTGGTCAAGGTTTCCCTATGTAGCCCTAAAGTCAAGACCCTCTTGTTTCCTCCCAAGTGCTAGGATTATAGGTGTGCACCACCATGCCTGGCTAGGATTGTAGGTGTGCACCACCATGCCTGGCTAGGATTGTAGGTGTGCACCACCATGCCTGGCTGGGCTTGTAGGTGTGCCACCATGCCTGGCTTCTCAGAAAGAACTTTCAATTCCCAAACAAGCAGCTGTAACAGATTGCTGCGGACCAGATGATGATGATGTAAATGAGTAGAGCCTGGTTTGACAAAAAAACTAATCTGGAAATAGTTGAAAGGATGAATTGCTGAGTGAGAGACATGAGTGCTTGCATGGAAAGAAATCCAGGTGAGGGTTTCTGATGAGGAGCAGAGCGGAGGGACAGAGAAGAGTCTGATGATGGTGTGAGGGAAGCCCACACTACAGGGGATTGATTGTGCGCACGGATTCGGGCGAGGGCCACACTAGAATTGCCGCACTGCCGGTGACATTTACCTTTGTAAATGAGGCCGGGAAAGCACAGCTAGAGAGAACCACTTTATCCTTCAAGTGGGAATAAAATGCTCCTACTACAAAGGCCGCAGTGACAGAGGAGAGGTCGATGTCGGTGTCAGAAGTGACAAGTCCAGGCCTCTCTCGTGCTGGAATGTTTCAGTATGACTAATACGTTTTTCTCCTTCGGGAACGGCTCCTTCGAGCACAGCCTAATGAAGAGAGGATAGATAAGACACTCAAGGTCAGCGCTGGACTGGCTTTGTAATCTCATAAAAATTCATGAGAGCAGCAACAGCTAAGATCTGATACATTTGGAATGAGCTGCGAGCTGATGTGTGGATGAGTAGTTTTAATGTAAGTAGAAACAACAGATCCAACCAGGTCATGAACTCAAATTTCCCTGTGTCGTAGTGCCCATCAAATTAATACTATGGCCCTCGTTTCACGGATTATTAAAGAGAAGTGACTCCCTGTATAAATTATTCATTAACATAGGAACTAAATCACTTTATCAGTGTGCCCCCAAGGGAAAGCCAGCGAGTCTTACCTCATACTCTGTCTCCTTTGCAAGCCCAGCCTGGCCCGGCTCCGCCTTCTTCACATTCCATCCATGTTGTCTTTCTTTTTGGATGCCACACATGCTAACATTGTCCCCATCCTAGCGCTACCCCGAGTCCCGCACATAGCTGCCCTCTTCCTGTCATTCAGTTTTTTATAGTGAAGTCTGTCTTCTTTGGGAAGCAGAGTGGATGAGGTTGGCTGCCCTGTCCATATCCCCTTCTCCAGACTCGGCATGTCCTCCAATTGTGGAACTGCTGACTGCCAGGGCTCAGGCCTCTGTCATTGTGTGAAGGACCGTGGAAGTGCTTCTGGAGACAATGTCTGAAAGGCTATGCCCGACTCCCAGAGGAGATCTTGGTAAAGACGAACTGATGGAGGAGGACGGCAGCCTCGTGGGCAGGACACGTGAGGGCAGTTCATACTCTCGGATTGCCTTAGGCTTAGTCTGGATTTCTTCACCTTTCACCTCAGTGAAAAGTTTCTCCTTTGGAATCACAGATGTAAAAATTCCTACCCCAAGTTCTTTTTTGTTTAAGGTTTTTGTTTTGTTTGCTTTTGGGGGGTTGTCGTTGTTATGTTTTGTTTTTGGGGGGAGACAGGTTTCTATGTGTAACAGCCTGGCTGTCTGGAACTCTCTTTGTGGACCAGGCTGGCCTCGAATTCACAGAGATCCACCTGTCTCTGCCTCCTGAGTGCTGGGGTTGAAGATGTGCAATGCCACACGGCACTCGTGTTTAAGTTTTTAAAAGTTGCCGGGCGGTGGTGGCGCACGCCTTTAATCCCAGCACTCAGGAGGCAGAGGCAGGCGGAGCTCTGTGAGTTCGAGGCCAGCCTGGGCTACCAAGTGAGTTCCAGGAAAGGCGCAAAGCTACACAGAGAAACCCTGTCTCGAAAAACCAAAAAAAAAAAAAGTTATTTTATTTTGTGTGTATGGGTGTTTTGCATGCATGTATATATGCATATCTGTGTGCCGCATGCATGTTTGGTATTGCGGAGGCCAGAAGAGGGCATCCCCTGGAACTGGAGGGAGGGTTGTGAGTTTCCGTGTGACATCCCAGGAATCTGGGCTAATGAGCCATCTCTTCAGCTTCTTCACCGGAGACTCTCCTCACATGGAGCATTTGGCGATAGCCGTGCTTCTGAAGCATTGCCTCATTCATCCACTAGATGGCGGTGAGAACCCCAACATCTGTGGTGGGTGAGCTATGGTTAGTCTGTAATTGCTTAAAATGCCTGCCCATCGGTCATGGCTAGTACTGATCGTCAAATGTGGCAATCTATAATCACCTAGAGACAAACCTCTGAGCAAGTCTACAGAGAGACCATCTAGATCAGGTCGACTGAGGTAAGAAGATCCACTTTAGTTGTGGGTGGCACCATTCCATGGATGGGGGTGGGGGGCGCCGTTTCCTGAGCTGTAATAAAAAGGAGAACACGCCTTTAATCCTAGCCCTTGGAGGCAGAGACAGGTGGATCTCTGGGAGTTTGAGGCCAGCCTGGGCTACAGAGCCAGTTTCAGAACACCCAGGGCTGTTACACAGAGAAACCCTGTCTCTCTGTGTAACAAAAAGGTAGAGAGTGACCCGAGAGCTATCATTCGTGCCTCTCTACTTCACAGCAGCAGATGCAACATGAGCGGCCGCCTCCTGCTGTCTTCCTATCCTTCAGTCGTTCAGTCGTGGTGGACGGTATCCCCTGGAACTGCCAGCCAAGGCGACCCGTTCCTTCATGAGCTGTTTTCCCCACACCGAGGAGGCAAGTAACTGACTCCTCTGTGGTTCACTGGGATGAAATGTGATTGACAGAAGCTGCATCCAATCGTGAAGGTGCATTGGCTCTGGCATTGGAGACGTGGGGGAATATAGACACTGGGTCCACAGGACTGCTCGCGCGGTGGCTTTCAACGTCTTGCGAATCTGTGGTCATTTCCAGACATAAACTTGAAACTGAAAGCAACTAAACAGCAACAACTGGAGACAGTACTGAATCCTGGGGAGAACGGTAGATAGTAATATAATTCCCAACACCTAAGGGATATAGAGACAGTGATTCCCACATATATCCATTTCGTTAAATAGCCCGATTTCTACAAAGCGCAAGGAAGCGTGGCAGAACACAGAGCGCCAGAAGCAATCCATTAGCAGTCCTAACTGGAGTTCCCGCGCTAGATGCAACATCTTTACTAGAACAGGGAAGCGTCGACTTCAGCCTGACAATTCTGCTATAAGTCTGTTCTTTGCAATTCCCATTAGACAGCCAAATAACAAATAGTTGTGTTTCCAAAGAATGGATACTTGTCTGTAAAAGTCTCAAACCCTGGGACAAATGGCTGAGGTGCTTAGGTAGCATATCAAAGCTGGACCTGGCCTCCAGGTTCTCCCAGCATCCCTCAGTCCCTACCTGTTACAGGGTATGGCTGGCATATCCCGCCCCTCCCCTAAACTCTCCAGCCCAGGGGCTGGGCCGCCCTTCTCCAAGAGGCTCTTCCCTACATAACCCAGACGGTTTGGTTACCCGCCCCTTTTGTACCTTTGGCCTCATGGCTGCTGCATCTGGTTCCCCTCTCTCCCCTCGTGGTTCAGGGTCATGTCCACTCGGGACTCTCCCAGATGCCCCTGCCTCTTAACTATGCTCTCCTTTTGTCTACAATAAACTTTCTCCTCCACCATAGCGAGGAGCGGCCGGGTGCTTTCCTTTTTTTTTATTTTTTCATTCAGTCTGTTTATGACTTTGGTTTAGAACTATGTTAACTTCCCCACTATTGGTCATGGTGTGGCTGAATGCGGTTGTTCACATCTTGTCTTGGGGGGTGCAAAGCTGAAACACATAACCAGTAGATAAAAGACTAGAGAAAGATTTATTGTCTGCAGTCATGCTGTGTTTATTCCAGGTAGTTGTATTGTTATTATTTACTGTATTGTTAGGGTTCTTTGCAAAGCAGTGCTCTCCCTGAAATAAGGAAGAATGGGAGTTTATTTGAAGAATCTATATATATTGGTGTAGGAAGGCATGTTAGGGCTGGGCATGTTTCTGAGCATGCTCAACTTAAGATTATATATTTGGAGCATGCTCAGTTTGAGATCATAGTTTAAAAAGAAGAGGTTGGGAGACATGGCTCAGCAGTTAAGAGCACTTGTTGCTCCTGCAAAGAACCTGGGTTCAGTTTCTATCACCCACAAGGTGGCTCACAACTATCTGTAATTCCAGGGGATCCCCTCTTTATGGCCTCCAAGGACACTAGGCACAAATGTGGTTCACAGATATACAAAGAGGCAAAATATCATACCCATAACATAAAACATTTTTTAAAAAGAAAGATGGTGGGCACATTCACAGACATGTTCACTTCAAGGACTAAAGCACCAGTTCCAAGTGAGAAGACAGTGGACAAGAACGACTCGGCATGTTCAGCTCAGTGTTATAATGAGCAAGGTTTGTCTGGGTGGCCTAAGAGAAAGAGATGCGGCGATTCAGTGACCGTGGCTGGTCCTTTCTAAGTTTCCCCAGATGCTTTGGGCTGAACCAACCAAGAAGCAAAACTTGGTGCTGGGTGCATGGGAATAAAATGTAATCCCAACACTGAAGTTGAGGGAAGAGGATGGTAAATTGGAGGGCAGTCTTGGCTACGTAACAAGATACTGTTTCAAAACAAAAACAAACAAACAAATATCCAAAAGGATCATATCGACATTCCATAGACACTTACATTGGTCAGTCCTGTTGATATCAGGATGAACCTGGTAAGAAAGAAAAATGCCCAGTTCCCTGGAATGCTGCTAAGACACATGCAGTACAAATGGAAGATAACCCCTAAAAAAACATGAAGGAGCCTGCTATACTGGTGAAGTTTCCAAGGTTCCAGTGTTCAGGCACACAGCAGGACATCTCCTCTCTGGAGATATTGTGTCCTGTGTCTCCAACCACTAAGGGGAAAGCGCAAGGCTGGGGAAGGTGTGTCGCTCAGCGGTGGAGTACTTGTTTTTGAACATAGCAAGAAAAAAGAGAGAGGGCAGGAAGACAGTGGATCTGGGGCTCGAACTTCAGGTGGAACTCCTTGTTAGTCTCCGTGGGAAGGAGGAAACTGTTCCAATAAAAGGGATCATGGGCCTGACCAGTGATGGCCATGGGGAGAGCACCGTTGGAGGAAACATGATGATTGGAAGAACCAGTATGTGAGTGGGTCAGTGATACCGAGCAAGAATGGGCCAGCAAGATGGCATGGCAGGTGAAAGTGTGGCCGAACCTGACAATCAGAATTCCATCCTCAGCTGGGCATGGTGGCTTACTCCTCTAATCCCAGCACTTTGGAGGCAGAAGCAGGCTGGTCTCTGGGAGTTTGAGGCCAGCCTGGTCTACACTGTGAGTTCCAGAGAGCTACATAGTGAGACCCTGTCTCAAAAAAAAAAAAAAAATCCATCCTCCTAGAACCCATATACTGGGAAGGAGAAGACTGAGTTAGACAAGTTGACCTCTGACCTCCACACCCATACTATGGCAAGTTCCTCCCGCCAATAAACAAATAAATGTAATTTTTTTTTTTTTTAGAGTATCACTAATTCACATCAAAATTAACCACAGTAGATGCGGGGGGGGGGGGGAGAACCAAGAGTCAGAAAACAGAAGGCTGGAGTTTAAGAGCTAGCGGTTAAGAGCACTGGCTGCTTTTCCAGAGGACCTGGGTTTGGTTCCCAGAACATACATGTCGACTCACAACCACCTGTGTGTACCTCCAGTCCCAAGGCATCCAATGCTGTTTTCTAGCCTCTGTGGACACCAGGCATGCATTTGGTGTACAGACACATATGCAGGCAAAACACTGAAATACATAAAATAAATTTTTTAAATTAAAATTATGGAACTATCACCTAGAAGGTTTCAACTAGCTTCTGGCCTCAGCCGCTCCAGTCCTCACACAGTTGCCTTGGGAACAGGATAGCAAAAGGAGCGATGAATGAGTTCAACAGCACGGACCCCCAGCAAAGCTGACATGGTTAATGCTGCTGCTGTGCTTGTAACCATCCGTGAGGAAGAGCAGTGCCCGGCCCTCCATAGAGGACGGTCCTTTGAGAAATCAACCAGCCACTTGTGTAAGCAAAGAGACTCCATCGGAGCCTTTCACGCGGCCAACAAGCGACCATTCATCCTGAGGATGATTGTATTTATCCTCGGCTCAGGACCAGCTGCAACAAACCATTCAGGGTGTTAAAGTTTATTACACTAACCCTCCTTTCATGAGTGCTCAGAAAGTGTACCAGTCAGAATCCTGGCAGATTAGACACCAGATGGAGCGACGTTACCACGAGAGATGAGGGGAGCTGAGGGGCACAAACGTTTGACTGGACCAGATGCTGCTTCGGCCCCGCTGAATCACCTTCCCAGGCTGGCTTGCGCTGGATGGGATGCTCCTCCCAAGGTGCTAGCACTGGGCCGAGGGGAGCTGTCTGTACCAGATACAACCGGAAAGTTGCTGCACTCCTTGCCTCATAGATTCCCTGGGATTGGTAACTGAGGCAAGGGTGTTGATCCACCCCCTTGCTTCTGAGAGGACTCACCAAACTTTTGTGCTCGCCATTCCCAAGTTCACAAAGTCAGTGGTCAGGTCAGAGACTGTATCTCCCAGACTCTCCCGGTGTGATGGGGTCACATGAAGAGTGTTGAACAGCGTAATTCATGAAATGTATTTTTCCAAAGTCAGAAGGACTAAGAAGTCTTCTATGCTGATTCTTCCTATTTGCAAAGGTGTGGAAGTCGGAAATACGGAGATTCCGAGTTCCTCAATCATTACATAGAAGGCTGTCATAAGCCAGGAGCATCCAAGCTGGTACGAGTAGCGAATAAACGTGTGTTGTGTTTAGCCACCAGCTTACAAGTTGTCATGGTAGCGGGTCCTACTCTAACCTGTGAACTCTAAGGGATGACTGATGTTCTAGGAAGTCAGCCTGATGCTCCCCAGATACCTTCTGATACAGAATCTCTGCCACAATTCCTGAGAAGTCACTGATTGGATAAGGAGTCATTTCACTTGGGAGCTACCTTGCAAATCTCTTTATTCTCCTATAGCATACATAGCAGAGGTCAAAGGCCACTGGGTCAGAGAAACTGGATTCCAATCTTAGTTTCTCTCCCAGCCTGCTATAGGGTCTGCTTTAAATATTTTTTTAATTATAATTTTAGTTTATGGGTATGGATGTTTTGTTTGAATGTGTGCATGTGTGCCATGTACATGTTTGGTAGCTTCAGAAGCCAGAAGAGGACATTGAATCCCCTGGAAGTGAAGTTACAGATCATTGTGAATTACCATGTGGGTGCTGGAAATTGAACACAGGTCCTCTGGAAGAGCAGCCAGTGCTCTCAACCACTCAGCCATCTCTCTAGCCCCTGGTTGTTAGCCTGAATCTTAACAGTTCTTTTTAATAAAATCAAACCCGGGGCCAGTTATTGGGGTGAAATGCTGGATGGTCAGAGAGACAGAACAAGCCACAGCTAACCTCACCTGGCCAACTTCTCAGCTGGTCTTGTTTCCTCAGACTGAAAGCCTCTGTGTCCTCATTTCTGAATGGCTCTCAGCTGAACTGCTGCTAGAAGCCTGAAAGCTTAACCAGCCAATTGCTTAACCAGCCAAATGCTTCTAGTTTCTGGTCCTCATGCCTTATATATCTTTCTGCTTTCTGCCTCACTCCCTGGGATTAGAGGCTCGCTTTCTGGGATTAAAGGCATATGTAGTGGGTAGCCTTTCCAGCTTGGATCTGGAAGTTCCAACCCCCATTGAGACTCTGTCATGCCTACGAGGCGGGGCGAGGGGAGGCGCCTGGGGACCCGAGAGCTGGATGGGCCAGCGCTTTCTCTGTGCGCTCGCTCGGTGCCGGGACGCTGAACGGTGAAAGGTGTACTGTGCCGAGCTCCGGAGAACACCGCTGGATTGCGTTACACCTTCCCCAGAACCTGCGACCTACCCATTACTTAATTTGTGAGTTACGCCTTTAAATAAATATCCTTTTAACTACGTGGAGTGGCCAAAATAATTTCTCCAATAGGCATGTGTCACCATGCCTGGCTGTTTCCAATGTGGCCTTGAACTCACAGAGATCCAGAGGAATTTCTACCTTTGAAATGCTAGGATTAAAGGTGTGAGTGCCACCATTTTCTAGCCTCTGTATCTAGTGGCTGTTCTGTCTCTGACCCCAGATAAGTTTATTAGGGTGCATAATATTTTGGGGAACACAATACTGCCACGCCTGGTTTCAATAAATTTTATCTTTGGGCTAGAGAGATGGCTCCATGTTTACGATCACTGGCTGCTCTTCCAGAGGTCCTGAGTTCAACTCCCCACAGTCACATGGTGGCTCACCACCCTCTATAACCACAGTCTCACAGGATCCCATACTGGTGCGTAGACATATACACGGACAAAATGCCCATAAACATAAAATAAACGAGTCTTTTAAAAAATTGTCTTGCTTAGCCTCAGTCTCATCAGTTGGAAAATTACATGTAAAAGGGAACAATATGACTTCAAAGGACCTTTTCTAATATATATATATTATATATTATTATATTATTATATATTATATGGATGTACGTATTCATATGTGTATATACATATTTAAATATTATTTAGTGTGTGTGTGTGTATAGGTTCAAGAACAGCTTTTTGGAGTCTGTTTTGCTTTGAACCTTGCTGAGGCAGTCTCTTGTTTCTGTACCTGTACTATGTACTCTAAGCTAGCTGGCCCATCTCTGCCTGTACTATGTACTCCAGGCTAGCTGGCCATGAGCTTCTTGCCAGTTTTCCTGTTTTTTACCTTTCACTCACTGCAGGAGAGTTGTGGTATTCTGTG
Organism: Peromyscus leucopus; assembly: GCF_004664715.2. Lineage (NCBI taxonomy): Eukaryota > Metazoa > Chordata > Mammalia > Rodentia > Cricetidae > Peromyscus > Peromyscus leucopus. The sequence goes on along the minus strand of NC_051079.1, from coordinate 43,973,605 downwards.
TTCTGACAAATAAAGCTTGCCTGAAGATCAGAGGGTGGAGCTAGCCACTAGTTAACCATAGAGGTCTGGAGGTCTGTACAGACAGGAGACAGGAAGTGATATGGCTGGGCAGAGAGAGGAAGTGATGAGGAGGGGCAGAGAGAGGAGCTTGGCCCTTTTCGGTCTGAGAAGTCGGAGAGGGAAGAGGTGACTGTGGCTGCTCCCTTGCTTTTCTGGTCTTTTAGGTTTTACCCCGATATCTGACTCTGGGTTTTTATTATTAAGATCAACTAGGATCACACTTCACAGGAGTGCTCTGATTGAAGATGTATACTACTGCACCTGGCTTTGTATGTGGGTTCAGGATCAAACTCAAGCCATGAGACTTGCAAGGCTAGTGCTTCTGTTCGTCAAGCCATCCCCTTACCCCTTGCCTGTATTTCATGATTCTCCGTGTTACATTAAAATAAAGTTGTTTTAATGTGTTGCAGCAGTTTCCAACAGCTAGGGAGATGGGGAATACAAAGCTTCAGCATGCTAAATAATGCACAGACTTACCCTATAATACACAAACCTTTTGGTCACTGAGTATCTTTTATTATTGGACTTTAACATTAGGAGATGAGCCAAAGAGACTATGATCGTGGCTTTTGGTGCCAGAGGAAAGCTAAGTTGACTGGGAGTTCCAATATTTTGTTCAATTAAGGTAGTAATTGGGAATGATTTATGCTTCAGAGAAGCCAAGAAAGCCCAGTGGGAAATGGCTGTTTGGCAATGCATGTCACCAATGTACTAGTCCAGGCTAAGAGTGGATCCATCATCAAGCTACAAGCTGAGTAAGGTGTTGTTTCCTTTACAAACAAGTGGGCATGGTGGTGTTCCAATAAAATCTTATTTGCAGGTATCAGTAATGATCTGCCAAAAAAAAAAAGAGCAAACTAAAGAAACTCCTTTAGAAAAACATACAATTAGTAAAAGAAAATTTTCCGCATGCCGTCACTGATAATCTGTGTCTCAGAATCACAGGTTTGTTTTTGCGGTCACAGCAAGACTTTAGGTTGCATGTGGTTTGTATAAGAAACTTAGGTCAAATACACATGAGAAAGGGGTTTTTCTGACCTTTTCCTGTCTCCTTGTGCATTTCCCATTCTATAACATGCGTGTTTTCTCTGGACTGACTTTCCCACAGCGAAGGGTGCTGAGCCATCTCCAACAGTCTGAAGAGCTACTGAGTTCAGCCTGGGCTATTAGATCAAGCCTTGCTTAATAGCTATGCTGATTCTTCTCAAATTATAGAGGTCATGTGCCATACGAGCAATGGCAACTCATAAAATACAGGTACAGAAAACTCCATGATCCTTTAGTCTTTACGTACATGCTCAGTGCACATGCTCCAGTGTAGGTCAGTCCATCAAACCCAGGGCCTCAAGCATGTTACACAACCTTTTTATCACTGAGCTTCGTCTCGAGCCTTCTTCAGCCTCTTGGCAACACATGTCACTCTTCTCTACTTGCTGCAGACCTGGGCTCCCACTGCAGGGATGTTTTTTCCCTTATATTCCTATCACTAGTATAAAGGGAGGAAGGAGCGTAGTGCTAAGGCATCTCTGGCTTTCTTTGCTAAAGAACCATCCCAGAATTTCTCCAGACACCTACAGGAGACCTTCTAGGGTGGAAGTGCTTGTTCCATAAGCAATCAACAGCACCCAGGTCACGCTGCCAAGGTATGACATTCTGTACACGAAACTTATGTGTTTATTTGGTCCACACTTTGAATGCCAACATCATCCATCTTTTCTTTCTTATTTTCTGCAACCAGTCACTTGCTAGTCTGAGTCTGTTCAGCATACATCAGGTTTTCCATGTCATTCCTTTCGGAAGCCATCATCACTTAGCTCAGGCCCTCTGTATGACACTTTATGTTTGGCTTTGATGCAGACAGCTCCCATGTATCTTGAGGTAATAGTAGGCAAAACAACCATTTCAGAACTATTTGCCAGTATATTAATTTCCACTCATCTCTTCTGTTTCTTTTTTTAAAATAATTTATTTATTTTTATTTTATGTGCATTGGTGTCTTGCCAGCGTATATGTCTGTGTCAGATCCCCTGGAACTGGAGTTACAGACGGTTGTGAGCTGCCATGTGGGTGCTGGGAATCGAACCTGGGTCCTCTGGAAGAATAGTCAGTGCTCCTAACCGCTGAGCCATCTCTCCAGCCCCTCTTCTGTTTCTTTATTGACATATATTTAAGTATAACATTACCCTTAATGCTCCCTAAATTAAGCTAAATTTGCATTTCCCAGCATTAATTTTCTCAAATTAATTTCACAGACTGCTCAAATATAGCTACCTGGAAGAGCTCAAGCCTTTCCAAACATTAAAGTGTACTGTGGTCACTTTAATTATCAACTCGACACAGTCTAGGGACTCCTGGTAAGAGAGTTTCAGTGAGGAATTGCCCGGATGAGTTGCCTGTGAGGTGGGTAGATCCACCCTGCGTGCGGTTGGTATGATTCCACCAGCCAGGCCTTGGCCTTTTTAAGAATGGAGAAAGTGAGCTGAGCATAAGCCTGTGTGAATTTATACTCTCTTGGCTCTTGACCTTGGATATCACGTGACCCACTGCTTCAGTTTCCGGCTGCCTCCACTTCCCTGCTATGGGCACAATAATCTGAAACTGAGCTAAAAATAAATCCTTTCTCCCTGAGCTTCCCCCCACCCCTCTGGTTTTCTGAGACAGGGTTTCTCTGTGTAGCCTTGGCTATCCTGGAACCCTCTGTAGAGCAGGTTGTCCTTGAACTCACAGAGATCCACCTGCCTCTGCCTCCCTGTGCTGGTTTTGTCAGGTCATTTCTGATAAGTTTTTTTTTTTCCTTTGGTTTTTTGAGACAGGATTTCTCTGTGTAGCTTTGCGCCTTTCCTGGGCTCACTTGGTAGCCCAGGCTAGCCTTGAACTCACAGAGATCCGCCTGGCTCTGCCTCCTGAGTGCTGGGATTAAAGGCGTGCACCACCACTGCCCGGCTCTGATAAGTTTTAAATCCCCAGTTGCTCGGTTCCACCACTGTTGATGTATTAAGCCCAATCAAACCGAATTAATAAAGCCAGGTTTGATGAACAGAGCAAATCAATCTTGAGTGACCCTCGGGAAGGCTAGGGAAGGGTCACATGGCAAATATGGCTCCCAGGCCTTAAGTAACCTGTAGCTGTGGTCTTGAGCAGCCCCAGGGAGGGGCTGCTTTTGGTGGGCTTTGAGGAAGCAGGTTGAGGAGAGATGTGGGGGGGAGGCGTGTTGAGGTGGAGCTTCTAACAGAACATTCCAGACTCTCTGGGTATATGGGTGCCAGGGTCTGAGGTGGAGCTTCCACCAGAACACATTTCCTCACTGTTGGTTAAGTGGCAGCGGCGGCGCTCGTGGCTGGCCGGTGGCCATGCCGAAGGAGGAGAGTGCTGGATGTATCAGTGACAGAAGAGCCAAGGTTACCTTTCTAGAGCTTTATTGGGAGAGGGAGGGTGAGAGAGAGGGAGAGGGAGGGAGGGAGAGAATGACCATGAGGAGGGGGGGAATACAGAAGGAGAGAGTTCAGAAAGAGAGAACACAAAGAGGGCACACCCTCTTTTTAGGCTGGGACGCCATCGAAGGCTGGTGACGTAATTAAGGACAGAATCCTTACACTCACAGCAATAGAAGCAAAATGAAGATGTGTACCTATCTTCATATTATGTCTTTGCCCACTTTAAGTTTACACATGCGTTTAGGAGAATCTTAGATATCTTTTTTCCTTGGAACTTTTTCCATATAGTTAAGGTCTGGGTTTGCTTATTTACTTTCTTTAAAGAAACAAACAAACAAACAAAAAAACCTGTTAATCCCAATGTCAAGAATAATACCACTACCACAATTTGAGCTGAATTTGAAGCAAGTTTGATTGGGGGGGGGGGGGTTGAACCCAAGAGCTGGCCAGCGACTGCCTCCTAAGTCGGGTTAAAGAGAACAGCCCAAATCCACCTCTTGGGCCCCTTTTTTAAGGAGTAAAATCATGAGTAGTTTTACAGAAAGGAGACAACAGGGCAATAAGGAAATAAAAAAAAAAAAATTCAAAATACATCATGTGATCACCTACCATGTGATTAGGAGGGGTCAGGAAGGGTCAGGGCAAGGTCTTGGGTTGGGGAAAGTCAGGTTCCAGGTAACAAAGTCTACTTGGTCATATTTATGTGACTGTTGGGAGATAATCGTTTTATACATTGTGAATGTGTCTCTGTTTTGCCCATCTGCCTAAGGCACCTTCTGATTAGTTTAATGAAGAGCTGAAGCCGGGCGGTGGTGGCCCATGCCTTTAATCCCAGCAACCATTAGGCAGAGGCAGGCGGATCTCTGTGAGTTTAAGGCCAACCTGGTCTACAAAGTGAGTTCCAGGATAGCCAAGGCTGTTATACAGAGAAACCCTGTCTTGAAGAAGAAAAAAAAGGATCTAAATGGTCAATAGCTAGGCAGGAGAGGCTAGGTGGAACTTCTGGGCAGAGATAGGAACTCTGGGAAGGAATCTGAGGTGGAGGATTCTCCAGTGAGACAGGGAGGAGGTTGAATGTATGGTACTGAGCAGAGCTGGTGATCTAAAGAAAGTCCGACTGCATGTTTAAGGGCTAAGATTAGAGAATCAAATACGATAGGAACCAGACACAAAGTTCTATCATGAGCCTAAACAGGGCATAAGAAAGGGGGTGAGACAGTGAACAAATAAGCAGTACATGTAGTCACAGGACATGATGAAGGGTTCACAACACGCCCCCACAGTCGCATATACCAGGCGGACACTTCCGTCTAGCCAATTCCAGGTCAGGATAGGCATTTCTGGGTCAGGGCATCTCTAGTAACCAGGATACCCGGCGGACCTGGACACCTCCGCCTAGCCAGTTCCAGGTCAAGATAGCCATTTCCGGGTCAAGGCGTCTCGAGTAACCAGGATCCATGACGTTTCATGGCCACGTAAGCGCGCAACATGACCATGTGATCTACACACACGTGTGGAGTAGTGACGTGACCTGGCCACACCCCCAGCCGGTGAACTGTTTCAAGCTAGTGCTGAAATGCACCGGCTTTAGAGACTATAAGGAAGGAAAGAAGCCAAAGGCCCTACACAGCATGCCACCAAGGAGGACGCCAGAGCATGGAAGAGAGCACCTGCCTGCTTGTTTACTGGAGGAGTTCAGTTTCTTCCAACTGCATGCTCCCCACTCTCGACTTATCGCATACCGTATACATACCAGTTTTGTGATGCCTATTCCCATAGTTTACACATAAAGTGAAAAGAGGATCAGGAAACTTGTGGCAGCTTCCTGGCATGCAAGAGGCTGTAGATTCAGTGACCAGTACTGTTTGGGTTTGTTTTTCTTTTCTTTTTTTCTTTTTTTGACTTTTTGTTCCTGTTTTTTGTTTTGTTTTCAAATGGGGAACTTTCTGTATACCCCTGGCTGTCCTGGAACTCCCTAAGTAGACCAGGCTGGCCTTGAACTCATAGAGATCCTCCTGCCTCTGCCTTCCAAGTGCTGGGGTTAACGACAAGCGCCACCATGCCCAGCTGGCCAGTACTGTTCTTACAAACGTATTGCAGCTTGTTTAGAAAGACCTAGATTTCAGCCCTCCTTAAAGAAATGATTAAAGAGGAAAACTTATGCAGAGATGTTGTCAGAAGAGTAGAGTGTTTTGACAGAAGAAAGAGATGGTGCTCAGTTTCGTGAGCTGCATAAGCATGTACCTGTTTTATGCTTTCAGACTGTTCCACGCCGTGGATGTTAACGGGGACGTTTGGGAAGATGAAATTGAAGACTAGTTCATTCCTCTGCTCAACGTACAGAAATGGAATGTTTGCCCCAATCTTCTGTCAAGTACACAAAGAAACCTTGCGAGATATTTAGGGTGCCATATATTCACTCTTCCTGTGGAGAAGGAAGGACAGGGTTAATATTTTTCTTTGGTACTACTGATTAAGGCACACACATTTTTTTCCATGTAACATAATTCTGATAAAATTATATGCCAAAGGTTCAGAAATGCAAACTATAGTAGATTAAATATTATAATATGCCCAAACTGTGGATAGTTATAAAGTGAATATTTATTTTCTTCCCCAAGCTTTAGGTTAGGGAGAGGGTCAAGAGTTAAACATCAAACAACAGCAAAAGTACAACGGGAAGCGCAACAGGAGTGCCAGATCCAGTTGGGGCTGGAGTGAAAGAGTAAGCCGAGTGATTAAAGAGCATCTAGCTGAAAGGCTGAGGTGACCTTTGGACAAAACCCAGAGAGGAAGTTGATGATCTGGTCACTCAGGAAAAGAGCGTTCCAGAAAGTAGCACACCAAGGCGCAGGAACAGGAGTTTGCTACATTCGAGTATCAAATAACAAGGGACCAGAGTGAAGCAGGCAGCCTATGGTGGAAAACGCGGCTGGAGGGGCACGGTGAATCATGTGTCACTGTGAGGACTTGAGCTTTTGCCATAAGCAAGGATACATAGCAAGAGAGTAGGGTGACCAGAATTGTTTATAAAGAGGACTCTGACTGCCTGAGCATGAACACTGCAAGTCTGAGTAGAAGCTGGGAAACTGTGGGAGACCACCATACTCAATCATGGCGCCTTACAACATCTCAGTGATGGTGGCTTAGAACATACTCAATGGTGGTGGCTTGGAGCATACTCAATGATGGTGGCTTAGAACAAGGTGGTAAGGAAGGAGGTGTGTCACTATTTCTTCTGGATTTGAAGAGTCCCTTCTGGAGGGAGCAGGGAGACTGGTAAGATCTACAGGAATGTGATAAGACTCATGAGCCCTCTGCCAGAGGTTTGGTAAGCTGTAAACAATGGCTGGGAAGAGGGCATTCGTCAGTGGTACAGTTTTCAGGAGCCATCATCTATTTTCAGTGGGGCTGTTAATGATGCAGCTACTGGAGTCACTCATTCTCCTATAAGTAAACCAAATAAACTCATTAATTCACCAGGCCGGACTTGGATGGAATTGTTTCTTTAGTCTCTTATTGGAGTCCTGTCTGGGGTGACTAGACATGTTCATTCACATGTCCCTGGGAAAAGCCATGCAATAGGAGGCCATGAGAAAGCTCAGTTACACATACATTTTAATAGTATAGCTGTGCTACAGGCCTAGTTTAGTGGTATAGCACATGCTTAGTGTGCATGGTTGTGCCAAGATCGTGACCCCCAGAGAGACCACCAAAGACGAGCATGCCGGAATGCAAAAGCAAGGTTTAATTCTGGATATCCAAAAGCAATACAAGCCTAGGCAGGGACTTCGTCCAATACATCCAACGCAGTGGAGGCTGGAGGAATTGGCCTCCTGTCTGCAAGCTCAGTTTTTAAAGGGAAAAGTCACAAGGTTGCATCATTTAGGGGTGCTACTATGGGTACAATTCTGATTGGCTCGCTTCTAGGGGCTTTCTAGAAATCATGGCTTAATCTTACTTCTAAGGGGGTGGTTGCCCACCACCATTACTCATTGGCTGACCTCAGGTGGGGACACCTTTATGGTCAATTACCCTGGAAACCAGGGTTGGAACATTCTATAGTCCGGCAGTCATTACCTCGTGACTACCTTGTGACTCTGTACTTTTCTTTTTTTCTCGAGACAGGGTTTCTCTGTGTAGCTTTGTGCCTTTCCTGGAGCTCACTTGGTAGCCCAGGCTGGCCTCGAACTCACAGAGATCCGCCTGGCTCTGCCTCCCGAGTGCTGGGATTAAAGGCGTGTGCCACCAACGCCCGGCCGTGACTCTGTACTTTTACACTTCCTGGTTTCTGGAATCTGGACTGACTTGTTTCAGTAACTATTGGCCTATTCCTAGAAGGAGAAATCTTAGGCCTTAGTTTTTGGGTGAAAGCATTTTGGTCTTATTTCTAAGATGGCTCGTTTTGGTCTCACATGCAAGGTCCTGGGTTCGATCCCAAGTGTCGAAAACCAAAACAACAATGCATTAGCATTGGCTATAGGATGTGAGAAGAAGAAGCATCAAGGATGAAGCTTGTTCTTCAGCAAACCGAAGAGATGCAGCAAACTAGGAAAGGAGCGTGGATCTCTGTGAGTTTGAGGCCAGCCTGGTCTACAGAGAGAGTTCCAGGACAGCCAAGACCACACAAGGAAATCCTGACTCGAAAAACAAAAACAGACAGAAAAAAGAAGATGGGATGGAGGGAAACAGGTCTTGGTTAGGCTGCCCATTGATGATAAGACAGCTCTGATCTTACCCAAAGTTGTAATTGGCACAGTCCTTTCTGTATATCCCGAAATTTATCTCAACCCCTTTTTCTTCTGTACCATTATAGCTCAAATCCCAGAAACCACAAAGGACTGAGAAGCCAAACTTTAAATAGTAGTGTAACTGTGGTGGTGGTGGTGGGGCCAAAACAGCTCGACCACACAGCTGCCATGACAGGCTTACTGGTAGGTAACACCAGTAATCCAGGAAAAGCCATAAACTGACACCACCCAGGGATGGGGAAGTACCTGACATCCCAAACATTCCAACCATTGGATAAGGTTAGATAAGATGGCCAGATGTCCTTGAGCCTAGCACACACTTATATCTCCTTTTTGCTGATACCCCCAGACAGATGTCAGTCAATCAGGGCCCTGAACCCTGGAAATCCTTTCACCCCAACCTGTACTATGATAAAAACTATACCCTGCCTTGGCCTGGGGCTCTCTGCTCTCACCAAGGCATCGGACAGAGAGACCAAGCTCCAAGCTTGAATAAGGTTCTTTGCATTAACATACGGGATTTGGTCTCTGGTCTTTTGGGGGTCCCTGTGACCTGGACACAACATGGGGGCTCGTCCCAGGATCCCCCAAGCCCACTGGGACCACCGCCCATAGAACCCGAAGCTGGCCAGTAAGTTTTCTGTGTCTACCTTCATGTCTTCTGTGTGGTCTGATTGGACATACAGGGGGACTACAGGCTGGAGAACTGAGCGATGACCTCTTTGGTTAATTTGGATTTTATCTGGAAGCTGGTGTCTCAGTTTTGTCTGCAGGCACCAGGAGTTCTGTTTGTTTGTAGTCCTGTGTGTGTTGTAATTCTGTTTGCTCCCTTCCTGACTTATGAGACTGACATAACGGGACAGACTAAGAGTATTCCTACTCCCCTAACCTTGATTCTGGACCACTTCAGGACTTTAGAAATAGGGCAAAGAAAGAAGGATGGAAACTATTGAAAAGGGTAAACTGACCATCTTTTGTGAAACCGAATGGCCAACACTCATAAGCGGGTGGCCAGTAGAGGGAACCTTTGACTCACACATCATTTCTAGGACAAAAGACCTGATTTTTGGCAAACCCGTATACCCAGACCAGATTCCTTACATAGTCACTTTGGAGGACCTTGTAGCACACCAATGCCCTTGGTTAAAACCCTTTATCTCCACAGGACCCACAAAAAAGACTATCCTTGCCTTACAGGAAGACAAAGGGTGAGAGGACCCTCAGTCCTCTGCCCCTGTGCTGCAAGGGGGTACAGAGAATAAACTCCTTTATTACCTCCCCTTACCGACCACCTCCCCCGATTGATCAGGTGGCAGAGGAGGGGCAGGGGAGATTCAGGGAATGTCGGAAGCCCACCTTTCACCAAGGGGTGGGCCCAATGAGAATTGTTCCAGGTGGCCAACTCTGTCTCTCTCCCCCTGAGAGCGGTCAGCCCAATGGACCATAAGGGCAATGAACAGATGCAGTGCTGGCCTTTCACCACGAGTGTTCTTTATAACTGGGAAAAACCAAAACCTCAGTTTCTCAGACAATCCGAGGGCCCTTATTAACCTCTTAGATTCTGTTATATTCATTCACCAGCCCACTTGGGATGATTTCCAACAGCTTTTGCAGATTCTGTTTGCTAGAGAAGAAAAAGAGAGAATTCTGACAGAAGCCCGGAAATCGGACACAATTCAGTGTTGGTACCTCAGCAGGCTCCTGCCACCAGACTCCCAGGAGGGGACCAGACCAATAGTCCACATGGGAACCACTCCTCAGGGTCAAGATTCTTCATATAGCCAACATCCTTTATGGGACTTGGTTTCTAAAAACTTCCAGGTGATAAATGCCTCTAAACCCGACTTCAGTAAAGAATACTGGCTTTGTCTAAGTGCACAACCCCCTTTTTATATTGGTGTTGCAAAAACTGGTGATTACACCCCAGTCTCCCCAGCATCCTGCCCTTGGGGAAAATGGGGAAAGATTTCATAATAGCAGGTGAAGGTACGGGAACCTGTGTGGCGCCCCCTGGAAAACAAGCCTCAGCAGATTTATGTAATCAGACCATCGCCATACAAAACAACACTCTCTATTTGGCCTCTGCTGGATGGGGGCTTGTATTTTGGGGCTCACTCCCTGTATCCATGGGATGGTCCTTAGCACAGGGCAAGGTTTTTATGTGATAGTCCAGTTGTTCCCCAACATGAAATACTATAAAGGGGTCCAAATGGAATGGGCCTTTATTCCCTATTCCTGCCAGGGCACAACAGGACATAGGGGCAACAGCTGCCTTGCTCTCTTCCTTGGTAGGACTGGGTATAGCCAGGGCAATGTAGGTGGGCACCTCAGTCTTAATCTTCCAGGATAGAAACTACCAGGCCCTAAAATTAGCCATCAATTCAGATCTTAAAAACACAGAACAGTCTATACTCAAATTAGAAACCTCCTTAGATTCCCTGGCTGGGGTTGCCTTGCAAAATCAAAGAGGTCTGGACCTCCTCTTCATGCAACAAGGAGGCCTGTGTTGCTATGGGGGAAGAATGTCGTTTCTATGTCAATCATTCCAGGGTAATTAGAGATTCAATGGCCTTGTTAAGAAAATGGATTAATGACAGAGAACAGAATATACTCGAGGAAGCTAGATGGTATGAGAATTTGTTCAATTGGTCCCCTTGGTTACTAAACCTGGTGTCTGCCTTAGCTGGTCCTTAGTGATCCTGCTTCTTTTATTTTTGCTTGGCTCTTGCCTTATTAATAAACTAATTACCTTCATTTGAGAGCAGGTCAATAGCGTTCAGTTAATGCTTCTTAGGTCCCAATTGTTATGAATTATGCATGAGGGACCCCAAGGTATCCCATGTGTGCAGGGAAACATACTGGCATGCTGGGCAGATGCAGCAACAGGCTGGCAGATGACCCATGCCTTGAGGGCATGGAGGTGGGGTGGTGGGTGGACACTTACAACCCAGATGCTGCATCCACACAGAAATGGTTTATTATAATAGAGAGATGAAGAGAAGATAGGAAAGAGGGAGAGAAGAGAGAGAAAGAGGGAGAGAGAGAGAGAGAGAGAGAGAGAGAGAGAGAGAGAGAGAGGTCAAAGGGTGCATACCTCAAGGGAGTGGAGAGAGAGAGGAAGAGGAGTTTTTCCTTTACATGAGGACACAGGGAAGCACCAAGGGGTGGGATTTTAAGAGGCAGGTCAGAATATTAATATTCCTCCATTTTGATTAGTATAAAAAGAGGTGAGTTATGGAAGCAAGTGGGAGAACAAGGGCACTGAATTCCCGAGACTACTTCCAGCTGACAAAGGGTGAAGTGAGGAGGGGAAACCAGGGGTCATGCACAGCGGATCTCAGGAAGGTTCTTTGAGGGAGCTGAGGAGGCAGGTTGCAGCAGTGGTGTTCCAGGAGCTTGAGGAGAAATGGCACGCCAAATCAGGAGTATAGAGGCCATGGCATCTGCTATTTCTCTGGAGGTCAGGAGGGAACAATGAATCTGCAAAATATGCTCAAAAATAGGTGGGGTCAAAAATGGGCTCCAGAGATTATTAGTTTTCACCAGACCAGATTTCTTGATGCAGTAGCAAAACTTTTCCCAGGAGCCTATAGGTATCTGTAAGACAGCTGGAATGGATTTATATTATGGCAAATGGAATAAAAATCCATTTAAGGACTCTTAAGAAATCTTTGTAGTCAATGTTCTATCAGTTTATCAAAGCTGCATTTATCAGTATTAAAATATGAACCTCTGGAGTGATATCTGAAATCAGTCTATCCTGTACCATGAGGTCTGTGAATGAGGCATACCCGTCTGTAATTGCAAAGCACACAAACACACACACACACACACACACACACACACACACACGCACGCACATGCATGCACGCACATACACACACATATAATCTTGGGATTAGGGCTGTTAAACTGATCCCCTATTCATCAAACATCATCAGATCTGAGAAGGATAAATTTAAGAAGTAAGACAGCTTTCCAGCTTCCTAGGCAGCAATACTAAGTCTCTCCGTAGTCATCGGGGGCAGAGCAGAAGCCCCAAAGGCAGCACTTGTTCAGCTGATAGGCCCAGAAGATCTGACAGATTTTTTCTGTGGAGTAGGAATTTGGGGGAGTCTGACCCACCTTGATTTTGCAGTATGGGCAATTGGTCCTCCATTGTCCCACTTATTCACCGTCTAGACAGGATCTCAGCTTTTTGCTGCATGGCTGGCCTTGCCATGAGCTTCTGAGTGGAAGTTCTTCTGTGGCTGTCCATCTTCTTGGAGGAGATCCAGGATGCTGCCAGGAGCTGACATGTCTCTCTATCATAAAAAGCTTTTATATTAAATGTCATATTCTCAGATCTCTTCAGGAGTTTGAGGACTAGGAGAACAAACTCTGTTAGATGTAAACTCTGTTAGATGTATTTGTAACTTTGAGAGCATATCTATGACTTAAGTCTGAATATAGAGGTTTTCCAGTTAGTTACAGCTTAATGAAGTTAGCATGGATGGGGGGGGGCTGATCTTTGAGTATTGCCAGATTAAAATCCTGAATGACTTATATAGAAATAATTATTTCTTAAGCTGTCTCCTGAGAAGGTGAAGAAGAGTAACAGGGAAAGATCCCAAGGCCAAATGGGAACAGGAGAAAAAGGGCTTGTGAGTTAGGGTATAGCCCAACTCTGAGAAAAGGACCCTCTGAGAAAAGGAAAAGGATCCTCTTGGTGGACTCTGTACCAGGGGTTCCATGCCTAACCTAGCCCTCCAGCCTGTCCTGGGAACAGGGAGCACAGGACAGTGTATTCTCCATAGGTGCTTCAAGCTGAAACGGGGTCCAGGTGGTCAGGACTCTGGCTAGTTAAAGGTAAGGTGAGAACCCAGGCAACGGAGTATTTTATTAGAAGTATGTGGTCATCTGACCTGGCTGTAGAGACAGAGTACAATTACATTTGGCTGGGCTGGACCACATCGCACAGACAAGAGTCTTGGCTGGCATCTGTAGCAGGGAAAGCACTACAGGCTGTGGTCCACAACTGCTGCTTCAGTGTTTCTGCCAGCCTGCTGAAATACAGACTAGAAACGGGAGTTAAAATTTATGAACTTATTTGGAACTTTTTGGCCCATGGTCTTAGTGATTGGGAAATGAGAGACCAGGAGGGAGAGAAATATCATCCTCAGGAGTAGACATCTAAGGAAACTCATTTGTCTGGAGCTCATTTAACCTCTATGAAGTGGATCTAATGGCCTCTTTTGATCCTCTGAGGCTTATATGAATTTTTATTTTATAAAAGGAAATAAAAGTTTTATATAAATTAATTATTACCAATCAGTACTGAAATCCATATCATAGAAGAGCAGACAATGGGTATCTGCAAAAAGCCCTTGAGTTCTAGCAGAATTGCAGATTTGTGTTAAAAAAGTGTGTATAACTGGTATTTATATCCTGAATCATTTTCTAAAAACTCCTTCCAAGGAAAGGTTCAAGATCTCTCAAATGTCTTCTTGCAATATCAAAAACAAAGTACAAGGCATTTTTTAAAAATTTAAAATCTCTTTGAGACACTTGGACTTGAGTTTTGTGTGTGGTGACAAATATGGATCTACTTGTAATCTTTTACATGTTGATATCCAGTTATGCCAGCACCATTTGTTGAAGATACTTTCTTTTTTCCATTGTATAGTTTTGGCTTCTAGTCAAAAATCAGGTGTTCATATGTGCATGGATTAATGTCTGGGTCTTCAATTCCATTGGTCTGTATACCAGTTTTTTATACCAGTACCAAGCTGTTTTTATTACTATAGCTCTATTGGGCATGATAAATTTAATTCAATAGTTATATACATTTTGATTGGCTTTGAAAATTATAAAGTTATAAACTAAAGTTCCATTTGCTTTTGGGATACCATCTTACAAGAACTCCAATTTGCAATAAGGCTCGTTAAGAAAGGGAATGGCTCAGTTGCCTTTAGCCTACTGGCTATGGGTGGGATAGGACCTCTGTTGGTCTTTTCTGTGTCAAACACACAGATTGCAAGCCCAGTGCCACTTTAAGATCTTTGGCAGCAGTTAACTCTGCAGCTCACACACGACTGAGCCTGTATGATAATGAGTATTCAGAGACGGGTAATGCATGGGGCCGCTCACCAACCTAAGACAGAGGGCCTGTGTGGTCTAGGCAGACATCTCCATGACAGGAAAGGTGACCTGCTGACGTCCCACACAACCTAAGTCAGAAGTTCATTTTTTAGTAAAAGGGGGACCTGTAGGGTCCTTGCCTCCGTTTTGGGTAACTGTTGCCTTGCTTGCTGACCTTGACCTTGATATCTTCCCTATGCTAATTCCCTGCTGGGTTCCACTCTCCTAAATGCTTAAGGGAAGTTCCTTGTCTGTGTATTCTGCATAATGGGTGTTAACAGCTTAGACGCAAGATTGTAAAAACGTCATAGCGAACTTCTGCCCTCTGGGGTTCTCCCATTGTGCTGTAAGCCTGTATTTAAGACCTTTTCCCTCCTTCAATAAACAGCATTCGGCATTAAATAAATAAATAAATAAATAAATAAATAATTTCTCAAGCATTACTGTTGCCACATTATCCCAGCACAGGATGCCCCTGCCACAACTGAGTCAGGCAATGAAATGAGCTGGCAAGTTGATTATATCTATGGCCAGCAAGTGGGGAGGATGGGTCTCTGGGCTCCGCCCACTCGAGCCTGAGAGCAGCAGCTGGGGAATGCCAGGGAAAAGACCAGAGGACTTTTCTCTGCCTGTAAAACAATGCCTGAGCGCTGGGTGCCCCACCAACGCTCAAGCCACAGACAGAGAGTGACATTTTGCTGCCCTAAGAAAGATGGTTGTGAGGCCATATGCTCTATCTGTTTTGACCTTATTTGAGATGGCAGCTTGACCACGTGACTGCCCTTATTTAAGATGGTGTAGCCTGACCATGTGATTGTCCCTACCAAATATGGTGCCTGACCACATGTTCATGTGGATTTTTTTCCCCAAAATGAACTGAGCAGATAAGGAACAGATAAACTGAAGCATTTAAAAGTCAATCAGGAAGAAATATAGATGGCCATATCAATCATACATATACATTCGCACCTAAGAAATAGACTTCGGGGCTGGAGAGATGGCTCAGCGGTTAAGAGCACTGACTGCTCTTCCAGAGGTCCTGAGTTCAATTCCCAGCAACCACATGATGGCTCACAACCACCTGTAATGAGATCTGGTGCCCTCTTCTGGCCTGCAGTCATTCATGCTGTATACATAATAAATAAAATAAATCTTTAAAAAAAATAGACTTCATAGCCAAGCGGTGGTGGTGCATGCCTTTAATCCCAGCACTCGGGAGGCAGAGCCAGGCGGATCTCTGTGAGTTTGAGGCCAGCCTGGTCTACAGAAAGAGATCTGGGACAGGCACCAAAACTACACAGAGAAACCCTGTCTCGAAAAACCAAAAAGAGAAAAAAAGAAAAGAAATAGACTTCGTGAAAGAATGACGGAGAAAAGTTTTCCTGGGAAACTTTTATGGTTAATGCATTGGAGCTAGGAGGTGGTTCTTTGGAGGGGACCTCGAAACACAGTAGCAGTGCAGCTGGGCGGGAGAGAGGGACCCATGGGCTGTGGCATGGTGTGAGCAGCCGCGGAGGAAGGAACTCCAAGCCATGGATCAATGGCAGTGTTGAGGGCAGGGGGCCATAGGCACATTTCCCATAGTGAGGTGTAAGGCCCAGCAGACTGACCTCCAGCATCCCAGAGGGTCAGCAAGGGCCAATGAATGGTGTGAAATAGTCAGTGGACCATCGTAACAAAGGCTATGGGCCGTGGAATTGAGCATGCACAGGCCGTCTCCTGGCTGGCAGGGGGACCCACGCCATGTGAGCATGGTAGTGGGGCTGCAAGTGGACATTCACAGCCTAGACGCTGCATCCATGCAGAAATAAGTTTACTATAATAGAGAGATAAAGAAAAAGATAGGGAGAGAGGGAAGAAAGAGAGGAAGAGAGACAGAGAGGTGGAGGGATGCACATCTCATGGGAGTGGAGAAAGAGAGAGCAGGGAAGAGGGAGGGAAAGGTTTTTCCTTTATGTCAGGATGCAGGGGGGCCCAAGGGGTGGGATTTCAAGGGGCAGGTCAGAATATTAACACCAATACCATCCCCTTGAGCTCCTGAGCAGGCAGGACCTATGATTGGATCCTGTCATTGGTACTTATGAAGAGGGAATGGGGGGGGGGGCAAACAGCTTGACCACACAACTGCCACGCCAGGCTTACTGGTAGGTAACACCAGGGTCCAGAAAAGCCATAAGCTGACACTACCCAGGGATGGGAAAGTACCTGACATCCCAAACATTCCAACCATTGGATAAGGTTAGATAAGATGGCCAGATGTCCTCGAGCCTAGCACACATTTATTTCTCCTTTTTACTGATACCCATAGACAGATGTCAGCCAATCAGGGTCCTGAATCCTGGAAATTCCTTCACCCCAACCTCTACTATGATAAAAATTCCTACCCTGCCTTGTCTTGGGGCTCTCTGCTCTCTCACTGCTGCATTGGACAGACAGAGAGACCAAGCTCCAAGCTTGAATAAAGGCTCTTTGCTTTTACATACAGGATTCAGTCTCTGTGGTGGTCTTTTGGGGGTCCCTGCGATCTGGGTGTAACAGTAACAGGCTTGCTGTGGGTTATCACACCTGTAGTTCCAGCTGCATGGGAGGCCGAATTAGGAGAATCATGAGTTCGAGGCCAGGATGAGTTGCACAATGAGTTCGTATCTCAAAAAGGGAAAGAAAACAAAATTGTTGGGTGTGTTGGCACATTCTTTTTAACCCCAGGTGCTCAAGAGATTGGACAAGGATCATAAGTTTGAGATCTGTCTGGGCAACACTGGGTGAGCCTCTCCGTATGATACACATAAACACAAATCACAGCAAAATCCTCCACAAGCAGAATCTAAAGAAAGATCACAAACCGTGAGAAGCACTGTAGTTTCTAATATAGGATTCTGATAAAAAAAAAGTTACTATAAACAAATAAACAATAGCAACAATTCAATAGTAGAAAGGGCAATGGATTCGAAGAGACAGTTCATACATGTATTCACATACGTGAAATAATTATGATGCTTTTTAAGCATAAAACACTCAGTGTTGCCCCAAATGCAAGTGAAAGCTATAATGAGGCAGCTTCTTCCTCATCAGACTGATAAAAGTCAAAAACATTAGTCACTCAGGGCATTGGCTGAGGTACTCTTATTTTTCAGCTTTTATGGAGAGCAATTTGGCAGCATCTGTCATCATCATTATTATTGTTTGGATCTCTTGAAATGGAACCCAGAGCCTAGCCTGCATTCTAGGCACACTCCACCCTTGGGCCTCTATCATTATCATAGTACATACACCCTTTGATCAAGCAATTCAGCTTCTAGATATATACTCTGGAGATGTAATCACATACGTCTGAAAAGACAAATACACACAGAACGCTGTTTAATGCCTCGTAGTGTATAATACCAAAGATGCAAACAGCTTATATATACAATAATAATTGAGTGATGGCTAGATAAAGCATGATATAACCACTGTAAACATCCATTAAAAATAATAAGGCAACTGTGCAAGCTATATTATTAAGAGATAAATATATGGTCCAAAGCAAAAAGGAAAAAAAAAGTAAAATGCAGAATGGTTTGTAAACTATCATTTGTGTAAAAACTAAGAGAGATGGAATGTATGCATCTGTTTATATTTGTGTGGTAAGGACATATCACAGGATGATAACTATGACGGACCCCGGGAAGAAACCAGAGATGGGAGCCTGAGAGAAAAAATGTGCAAGGCGCCTCTGTTTTCATTTTTTTCTTTTTAACCAAAAATTTTGGATGGAAATTGTAGAAAACGAACTCTGAGTGCGGAAGGCTTACGGTCAAGTGACCTCCATAGACATGGCTACGGAAGCAAGAGCGGACCTGGGCATGGAGGGAAGCTGGCCTGTGACGTCATTGCAGCGGAGACCTCAGCCTGTTCTGTGGTCCCGCGGTGGGTTCTCAGGTTAGGATAGTCTTTCTGCATTGTCCCTGACTGAGGCAAGGAAATAGAACTTGGCATCCCAATTCCTGCAGACAGTCAGCCATTGGCCTGCAGCTCCCTCTGGGCCGACTGTAGCTCCCAGCGGATGGCAAGTCTCAATAATACGCTGATATCATCAGGATTGGTTCCTGAACCCTCCACAAGATCTGGGCAGGTATCTTTAAATTTGTTGAAAAATAACAAAATAGAACAGCTGTGGTGGGTAAGGAGCCAGGACTGTTCTCTGGAATCATAGAGGATGGACCCTGAGGAACCCCCACTCCCCATTTTGAAACTGTCCTGGGGAGGGTAGTGCTCTTTTAGAATCATCTGCTCTGGCTGGTCTGAGCTCTTTGCTCTCCTGTCTCACCCAAAAGATCCTTCAATTCCCTCAGCACCCCTGCCCCCCACCCTGACAGAGGAGGAAAGAGAATAAGTAAATCTAGCCACTGCCCTTAAGCAAGTAACTCGGCATTATATTTTAAAAGCTCCACTTAATCTAATTTTAGCTGTATATTCTTAGCTACATTTAATTTGAGTCCATTACATTTTAAAAGTAGGTTGAGGGATGGCAATGTAGCTCAGAGTGATGGCATTGCATGCAGGGGGATCTGTGTGCCACCCCCAGTAGGGCATGGTGGTGGATGCCTGCAATTCTAGTACGATGGAGGCAGATGCAGGAAGGTCAGAGGTTCAAGGTCACCCTCAGTTCCAAGCCAGAGCCACAAGAAGATGAGAGAGAGAGACAGAGACAGAGAATTGGTTTGGTATCATCCTTTCCTTGTGCATTTAAGACAGGGTCTTGGTATGTAGCTCTGGCCATCCTGAATCTCACAGAGATCCACCTCCCTCTGCCTCTCCTGTGTTTCTTTCCTAATTATCAGATTTAGAAGAGGGGATAAGGAAGGACTGAAAGCAGGAAATAGGCAAGAGTTATGAAGAGGATATAAAGCTAAGTATTTTTCTAGTCTAAATCTGCCATTGCAGTGGGTAGCTATTTGAGCCATGCCCTGAAGCACCATCCCTAATGAGGTAGCTACTGTTACACCTGCCTATGACCTTGAGGTACCTGCCTCTGGGGCGTGGCCACCGGGGGACCCTTAAGAACTGGGATGCACCATAAGGCTCTCCCCTCCTGGCTACCTAGAGGTTCTGGATGCTGAGATCTTGGACCAAGTTGTTCAGCGTGGGACATAGCTCAGCTTTCTGAGATCCTACAATAAATCTCCCGTGGTTGTGAGTTTATCCCCAAATAAATTCCTTTGATCATTAAATAGACTCTGTGAATTTATCCTTGAATATTTTTGTTTCTGGGTAGCGGATAGTACATAAGCATGTATCCAATGGTGAAAGTGTAAAACTCAATGTAAAGTTCCATGGCTTCAGAATGGTTGTCCTGTGTAAGTCATTGAGATGTATAGACCTTGGGTCTCATTAATTTTGTAGATGATTTTTTATAAGTTTTTAATAAGAAAGTTGATAGAAAAAATACAATTTAATAATTCACATACTACTTGATTCTTCAGGAACTAAATGAGATCCAAAGAGATGTAAAAAGCCCAGGGCTGTAGTAGTCCTGGCTGCTCAGGAGGCTGAGGTGGGACAATCAGTTGAATCCAGGAGTTCAAGGCTAACCTGTGCAACATAGGAAGTCCCTGTTTCAAAAATAATAAAATAGATTTAAGAGACAAAGGAAATTGTTGTAACTTATTTGAATTCTGAGGCAAAAAAGAAAAATATTAAATATGTGCATTTTTAGCTGGGCAGTGGTGGTGCACGCCTTGAATCCTAGCATTGGGGAAGCAGAGGCAGGTGGATCTCTATGAGTTCAATGCCAGTCTGGTCTACAAAGTGAGTTCCAGGACAGCCAGAGCCATTATACAGAGGAACCTTGTCTCAAACAAACAAACAAACAAACAAACAAACAAACAAACGTGCATTTTTCAGTCACTCAACCGAAATTTGACACGCACTGAGTTTTAGATGATAATGCTATAGCTTGAGTTTGGGAAGGTCGTGGAAGCTGTAAGCCACGGGGCTGGGGCAATGTTTAAAGGTATTGGAGGTGTGTCCTTGGAGGACACTGTGGAATGCCAGTCTCTTTCCTTTACTCGAAGTGAGAGTTTACTGCACACCCTCACCTTATGTACTGGCTCACCAGAGGCCCAGTTAACTGTGGATGGAAACCTTCAAAGTGGAGAGTGACATAATTTTGTTCTCAGGGCTGGAGAGAGCTCAACAGTTAAGAGCACCTGCCACACTTCCAGAGGACCCAAGTTCACTTCCCAGCACCTGAGTCTGGTAGCTCACAACCACCTGTTACTCCAGCTCTAAGGGATCCAGTGCCTTTTCTACACACACACACACACACACATATCTACACATAATTAAAAATAATAATTGTTTGCCTGGTAGTGGTGACACACGCCTTTAATCCCAACACTCAGGAGGCAGAGGCAGGCAAATTTCTGTGAGTTCAAGGCCAGCCTGGTCTACAAAGCAAGTTCCAGGATATCCAGGGCTACATAGAAAAAAACCCTGTCTTGAAAAACCAAAATGTGTGTGTGTGTGTGTGTGTGTGTGTGTGTGTGTGTGTGTACACATATATATTTAGCTGGACTGTGGTGGCTCGCACCTTTAATCCCAGCACTTGGGAGGCAGAGTCAGGCGGATCTCTGAGTTTGAGGTCAGTCTAGTCTACAAAGTGAGTTCCAGAACAATAAGGACTAAACAGAGAAACCCTGTATTGAAAAACAAACAAACCAAAAAATTAATCTTTTTAAAATTTCTATATTTTATTTTATATGTATGGGTGTTTTGCCTCCATGTATGTCTGGGCACCACATGCATGCCTGGTACCCTCGGAGGCCAGAAAAGGAACATCATATCCCCTGGAACTGCAATTGTGAGCTGCCCTGTGAGTGCTGGGATTCAAATCTTGGTCCTCTGGAAAAACAACCAGTGCTCTTAATTGCTGAGCCATCTCTCTAGCCCGAAAATAAGATAATCTTTAAAAAATGATTCTGTTCTTAGGGGCTGGAGAGATGGCTCACCAGTCAAGAACACTGGCTTCTCTTCAGAGGACCCAGGTTTGATTCCCAGCACCCACCTGGGACCTCACAACTGTCTGTCAGGCCAGTCCCAGGGGATCTGACGCTTTCTCAGGCGCCAAGCATACATGTAATCTACAGACACACATGTAGGCAAAACACTCATGTACATAAAACAAGGTGAACTAAAATATAAAAATAAACAAATAAAATTAATTCTGTTCTTATGAAATGATTTGTCTCATAATTATAGTAAGGAAAAGCTGAATTGACACAGATACCAAAAATGAGTGTCCACTTATTATATATGTTAATATTCTGATCTGCCGCCCTTGAAATCCTGCTCCTTGGTGCCTTCCGGCGTCCTGACGTAAAAGCCTCATTCTAAGGAAAAACTCCTCCACTTCCTCTCTCGCTCTTCTGCTTTTCCTCCCAGGAGGTGTGTACCCCCCTCGCCCTTCTACTCTCTTTCTCGCTGTCTCTCTCTTTCCTATCATCTCCTTCCTTCATCTCTCTATTATAATAAACTCTCCATGTGGATGCAGCATCTGGGCTATGCATTACTGGCCACCCCCATGCCCGAATGGGGAGCATCTGCCCAGCGTGTTTCCCTGCATTCAAGGGATGCCCTCAGGGGTCCCCCATGCAATAATTCATAACAATATATCATTTTTAAAAAATCTATATCTATCAGCAACCCATATTAAAATATTTGCCAGTGAAACAAGAAGTTGGGAATTTGTTTAAAACCCTGGCTAAGCTGGGCACAGTGGTGCGCGCTCACAGTCCCAGACACTTGAGATCCTTAGGCATGAGAACAACTCGATTCGTCCATCCGTAAGAACTGCTAAGCCATCTCACTGAACCCCAAACCATATAATTTTGTTTAAAAATCAAGAGGCTGGAAAGACGGTGGCTCCGCAGTCAAGACTGCTTACTGCTCTGTCAGAGCACCTGAGTTCGGAGCCCGGCACCCACCCACATCATGCGGTTCACAAATGCCTGTAACTTTAGCAAGAAGGGATCTAACATTCTTCTCTCTCTCTCTCTCTCTCTCTCTCTCTCTCTCTCTCTCTCTCTCTCTCTCTCACACACACACACACACACACACACACACACACACACACACACACAATTACAACAAATCCTGAAAAAAATTAAAGAAAGAAACAAAACCAGCATCTGGCACATTACAATCCTCCTCTATATTTCTAGAATTGGTGGGAACACCAGGCCTCAACTTTCTTATGTTTTATTGGCTGCGTTATTATTACATCAGCTGATACTTCTACCTTGTAATTTCCCCATCCATAGCATTTTATAGATGACAGACTAGAGCATTAACTGCAGCTATGAAAAAGAAAGCCCAGCGCAACTGGGTATGTTTCAGAGTGGGGATGTGGCACACATTCTTTTTTTTTCTTCTGGTGGCAGAGTCTCCTTTATTGTCATATAAACTTACCCCCAATTAATAATCCTATAATTAACTGAGCATCTGGTCGGGTTGGACATGGAGAAATTGGCTCTCATTATTTGTTTCTCCTGCGATCAAAACAAACTTGTGTCTGACACTCGTTTCTAAATCACTTCTAGCAATAATCATGTTCACAGACGAGTCTATGCTCTGTGTTCAGAGAGATTGTACTAGTAGATGTTGCTTCAGAAACCTTTGTGTGTGTTGTGGGAGACTGAACCCAGGACCTTGGGGATGCTTAAGCAAGTATTCTACCATTGAGTTACACGCCATCCTTGGTACTTGGTTGCTGCTTGGGTTGGGTTTGGATTGGATTGGCTCAGCTCTGAGTCAGAGTGTTGCAGGTTGGCCTAGAACTTGTAATGCTGCCTGTCTTTGGAGTGATAGGATGACTGGCAGGTGACTTCCACTCCTGGCATGCTTCTTTTTTGTTTTGTTTTGTTTTGTTTTTTGTTTTGTTTTGTTTTTTTTTTTCGAGACAGGATTTCTCTGCGTAGCTTTGGATCCTGTCCTGGATTTCGCTCTGTAGACCAGGCTGGCCTTGAACTCACAGAGATCTGCCTGGCTCTGCCTCCCAGTGCTGGGATTACAGGCGTGTGCCACCACCGCCCGGCTCTGGCTTGCTTCTTAAGACCCTCCTGTCCCCACTTTTGAGAGAAGGTCTCACTTAGTAGCACAGACAGTCCTGTACTTACGATCCCCCTGCCTTACTTACTAAGTGACTGGGTCTCAGCCTGTGTACCATGCCCAACTTGTAGTCATTCATAGTCTTAGAAATTACTGGTGTAGGGCCAATGATACAGCTCATCAGGTTAAGGCTCTTGCTGCCAATCCTGCCAACATGAGTTCAATTCCCTGGACCCCACATGGTGGAAGAAGAGTACTAACTTCCAAATGTTGTCCTCTAACCTCCTCACATGCACCATGCATGCACAGACACAGACACAGACAGACAGACAGACAGACACACACACACACACACACACACACACCACACACGGAAGAAAGAAAGAAAGAGAGAGAGGGAGGGAGGGAGGAAAAGAGGGAAGGAAGAGAGGGAAGGAAGGAAGGAAGGAAGGAAGGAGGAAGGAAGGGAAGGAAGGAAGGACAGATACTATTTTTAAAAAGCATCCCATGTGTTGGCATGAACAGGTTTCTGGATTTAATCCCTGGCATGCAAATAAATAGAAGAAGGAAGAGGAGAAGGAGAAAACCTCCAATCTAGTTCTTCCCATCTCAGTTTGTTCCCCTCCAGTTCTTACCCATCTAGTTCTTCTATTCTCTTTTTTCTTCTCCATCCTGTCTCTAAAATAAAACTGTCTTTTATCCCTTTGGCCCTTATCTCTCCAAGCCATCTCTGCTCTGCTGTTTCTGGCAGGGTGGGGTAAGTGTGCTCAGTCGCTAGGCAACTTAGCTAGGCAACTTACGTCACAGCTAGATGTACCTGTAGGAACCCTTTAGTTCTGAGTTAATTGTTAAGGGTGGATCTAAAACTAGAGATAAGGCTTTGGAAAGGAGAAAGTTAAGCTTAATTAACACATCCACCAGACCTTCTCAAACAGGTAGTTTAGATGTTTAAGTCTGTTCTTAGAGAATCTGTGAGTTATCTCTAATAAGACACTTTCCCACATCTGGGCATGGTCCTGGCCAGATGCTGCTAATGACGATAATTAGAGAAAGGCTTGAACTGGGGTCCTGGCTGTGTATAGCTCTCAGCTCAGAAGGTTATCTAAATATTTCATTAGTAGAGGGGAAATGGTGCCCAATAAATTATGGGAAAGCTATAACAGCACACGAGAAATTCATAGCAGGAAACGGCTGATAATCAAAAGCTAATATAGCCGGGCGGTGGTGGCGCACGCCTTTAATCCCAGCACTCGGGAGGCAGAGCCAGGCGGATTGCTGTGAGTTCGAGGCCAGCCTGGGCTACCAAGTGAGCTCCAGGAAAGGCGCAAAACTACGCAGAGAAACCCTGTCTCGAAAAACCAAAAAAAAAAAAAAAAAATCAAAAGCTAATATCACCAAGACTCCTTGGAGCCTTGGCCTCTGGAAGAGTGCTTAACTCCTCCAGGTGTAATCAGCTGAATATCTACTTGAATTATTTTTGCAGTTTGCAGCAATTTATTTGTTGTGTGTGTCTGTATGTGTACGTTACACAGAAGCAACCACTGTGTGTGTGTGTGTGTGTGTGTGTGCGCGCGTGCGCGCACCCGTGCACGAGAGCATGCATATACATTGCATGCATGTTACTGGGGGTATGTGGAGGTCAGAGGACAACTTGCACAAGTTGGTCCTTCCATCCCTCATGTGCACCCAAGGATTGATGCTTAGCCTGAGATTCTAAGTCACACTTTTCCTGTTCTGCATTTTAAAATACCTGATGGATATTTATAGTGACTTTTGGCGGGATGACAATATTAACAGGTTTTATTGCTTGTTCTGTATATGTGGAGTTTAACTGCCTTTTTTAATATGGTAGAGAAGATGGTAGTATGCTTTGGCACTGAAAATAGAAGTTATTATCCACATAGAAAGCTTTGGAAGCAAAGCAGAAAGATGTAAAATGGATTATTTGCAAAGCAAAGGTTATTGCTCTAAGAATTACAATTCCACACTGTCTTGTGAGGAACAACCAAAAACTTTATGGCAGCCATAAAATCTGGATGAGCTGGCACACACCTGTGATCCCAGCACTCAGGAGACTGAGCAGGACATTCGTGAGCTCAAACCAGGGTGTGTTATAGCAACAGCCTGCCTGAAAAATAAATAGAACCTAGTGCCAGACATGGTGGCACACTCCTTTAGTCCCAACATTCAGGTGGATCTCTGAGTTCCAGGACAGCCTAGTCTACAGAACAAATTCCAGGGCAGCCAGAGGTACACAGAGAAACCCTGTCTTGAGTAAATAAATAAATAAATAAATAAATAAATAAATAAATAAATAAATAAATATAAGCAAACGATCTCTCTCTTTCTCCTCTGTCTGTCTCTGTCTCTGTCTCTCTCTCAACATATATACGTATATATATGTGTGTGTATGTATAGTGTATATATATATATACATACACACACATATAAATTAAGACTCTCTTTAAAGAACAGCTACAAGTAGAGAATGAAGTGACGTTTAGCTCCTGAGATAGATATGTGCAAAAACTATTGTATTAAACAATAAACGAAGCAACTGAATTTAGGAGAAATTGGCAAAATCCTCAGAATAATTAATGCATTTTATATCAGGCAGAGGAGAATGAACCCTCTTTATGCATTTTGCAGGGATATAACTAAGGCGTCATGCCAACTTCACAGACTCTGTTTTCCTAGTGCCATTTATAAAATGGTCTAGTTTTCAGCCGTCGGAATCTTACATCGAGGAGACATGAAGCATCACCCGGCTTCCCCTATGTTATGTTCACCCCCCCTTCCCCCTCCCCCTCCACAATCCCTAACTATTTTGCTTTCCATTTTTGTTTACTTAATCTGACTTGGACCCAGTCATACAAAATAAAACCCCCTAATGAAAGAGTGTCTACTTTTTTGTGTGTCTGCGGTCATTTCTGATCTTGGACTTTATTGCTATATATAATATGCATATACATGTCTATAGGTTCTATGTCATTATTGCCAATCATACCATTTAATATTATCAGCACCTGTCCCGGTTAGGTTTCTATTGTTGGTCATGAAGATCATGACCAAAGACAACCTGGGGAAGAAAGGGTTTGTTTGGCTCACATGTCCCAGTCCCAGTCTATCACTGAGGGAAGTCAGGGTAAGGACCCAAGCAGGAACCTAGAGGCCGGAAGTGAGGAAGAGAACACAAAGAAAAGCTGTTTGCTGGCTTGCTTTCTGTGGCTTGCTCAGTCTGTTTCCTTATATAACCCAGGACCCTCTGCCTGGGTCCCCGTACAGTGAGCTGGGCCCTTATACATCAATCATTAATCAAGAAAATGCCCTGTGAATTTGCCTACAGGTTCATCTGATGGAAGCCTTTTCTCAACCGAGGTTCCCCTTCCAGGTGACCCTAGCGTGTGACAAGCTGACAAAGACCAGCAAGAGCAGTGCCCATCCTTGGTCTCATCTCATGCTTTTTCCCCACCAATCACTTTTGCCTGATACTAGGATGTCTTCTGTCCATCTTTTATTTTCCTCCTTTGTGACTCTGACATCCATTGTGACCCAAAGTGTTTTTCTTTCATATACGTTACAGTTTGAATTGTTGCTCTGTGACCCGATCTGGAGATCTCTCTGTTTCCAGATGGGATGTCAAGCACATTTCCATTTTTCTCATATGACCATCACATCTGGTCCTGGTTCTGTTGATTCCTTTTTATTTCCTGTCTTTATAATTTCATTTCTTTTTTTTTCTTCAGTGTAATTTGTTTTCTTTGTTATTTTGGTAACTCTAATATTTGTGGAAGTCTACATTTTTATAAATGTTATGGTTAAGAATGGCTTTCTGGAATTGGAGGTATAGCTCAGAGGTATGGCATGTACTTAGCATGTGAAAAGCCCTGGTTTCTTTTTTTCTGTCCTGGTTTTGTTTTTCAAAGTCTCCTGTGTCCCACATTGCTCTTGAACTCATTACGTAAATGAGGATGATCTGGAACCTGATCCTCCTGCCTCTACCTCCAAATGCTGGGATTACAGATGTGTGCCACCACACTGTCAATTCCCACTCCACCTGTTGAACGGTTCTGAAGGGGGAGTGTGGAATTGGGAAACAATAGCTATGAAATATAGACATAGGTGAAGAAAAAAACAGAGACACAGGATAGCTTCTTCTGGGTCAATACCACAGGTACAAGTTTTATTACTCACAGCCTTTAAATACCCAAAGCAAGGGGGCGGGGCAAAAAGACTTCCCCCTTTGAAGGACGTTGAGAGAGCAAGACAAACTCCATTTTAAAGAAAAACTTCATTTTAGCAATACTAAGATAAAAGCTGAACCAAGTTCCAGAAACATAAACACCCAGCTAAGACTCCGGTCAAGGCGATCCCCCCTTCCCAGGGTGGGTAGGCTGCTGGCCAAGAAATAGTTATGAAGCTAAAACAAAGGCTTAATCCATCAGTCTCCAATAGCACTGGGAGAGTCTCCAAATGTATTTTGTCTTCTGCAGTTCTTCTCTTGGCTAACTGTTCCTGTTAACTGAAGTATGATCCTGAACCGCAAAGGCTGGTACCTCCTAGCTTGCAGCTTTTCCTTTTAAAACTCTTCACTCTGAGAACTCAGGGCAATCCTCCACCTAGCTAGCCAGTGTGTTGGACGCAGACCAAGCCCAGGCTTGCTTACTATCTATAAACCCCTTTGTACTTGCGTCGGATATTGGCTCTGTGGTGGTCTTGCTTGGGGGGGGTGTCTCGTGACATGGGCAGAAGAACATCACGGTTCAAAGTACAAGGCAAAGTATCCTTAAATGGGCCTTGAAGTATAAGACACCTAGTAACCATGCCTTCGGCCAAAACATCCTATTATGCAGCCTTGCAAGGGAAAACAAGCTTAGACTCTCTGACCTTGAGTCAAGATGAAAATAAGCCACTAGCTGGGGTCTCTGTGGACCCCCACACCTGTTGCATGTAGTGCAGGGGATCAAATGCAAAGCTTTATGTATACCGGGCATGAATTCTACACACTAAGCTATACCCTTGACCTCACAAACTGTTTCTTTATAAAATTTATAGTTTTTCAATTTGTGTATCTGAGAAGATGTTAATCCCAACAGTGAGATTAAGACTAATTGGTTTTCTGTAGCTTGATAATAGGTTTCTCCACTGACACAGTAGGCCAGATCAAGCCGAACTGAAAAAAATGAAAGAACAGGTTTATTTGAGCAAAGCAACTCCTGGGTGAGGCCTCCTGCCCCAAAGAATGGGGTGGAGAAGTCACAGGCCCGAACTAAAGCAGGGATCTTACATACCCTGTAGGCGAGGGATGATGACGTGTCCCCCAGAAGCTGGGTTTGTGCCCAAGTGTGGTCAAAAGCTGAGCACTTTAGAAGGAGTCTTGGGCCGCTGGCAACTTCAGGGGAGGACTTCCCTAGCTGCCAGTGTTGGAGATTCTCTGAGAGGGCGGGGTTTGGGGAGAGAGGAATAGAGCTTTCCAGATCAAGCAGGAGGGAGCTGGAGGTTCCAGCCAAAGACCACTGATACATCAGCCAAATTTGAAGCAAGCTTGATTATTTTTTTAATTGGGGTACACCAAGAGCTGACCAGCCTCTTATGTTGTATTATGTTGGGATTGGCCAGTTAGATTAGTCCATCCCAACTATCCTCTATCTATCTGGCTAAAGACTATTTGTTCCCCTTCTTTTGTCCAAACTATGGGCCCTGGTGGATAAAGGCCATCTTTTGCATGGCAAGACAATATTAGGGTATTTCCTATGAAATAAATGAAGGGAAATAAAACTTTTATTTCCTCCATCAAAATGCACTTAGGTTCTGTCTGAAAAGGTTGAAAACAAAACAACAAAACTGTTACCCATAGAACAACCATGATGCAAATTTTAACAGAAAGAACATAAAGGTATGCTAGACAGTCAAAATTTAGAAAGTTTCATTTTTAATGATCCATTTTCAGTCACTTTCTACCTCTGGGGGTTGGGCTCCTCTTCCGTGAGCTCCTCAGGTACCTTCTTGAGGTGTGAGGGATGAATCCTGACAGAAATACCAGCAACTTTAACAGCAGCAGGAGTTTGGAGAATCACTACGTAAGGTCCTTTCTATCTAGGCTCAAGTTAACTGTTCACTTCAGTTTTGAAGTGTCAGACTATACAGCATTTCCAGGCTGAATGGGTGATCGATCAGGTGGACGGTACCCAACAGGTTGAGCAGCCTGGACCTGAGGGAGAGTCTTATCCAAAGTTAATTGCAATCTTTTTAAGGACTCAGATTGGAGTGGAGCAATCTGATAACACTCTGGCATATACCTGAGGGATCATGGGAGGTGGTCGCCATAGACTATTTCATATGGGGTGAATTTTTCTCCATAGGGGGTGCATTGGACTCTGAGAAGCCATAAGGTAAGAAGTCGACCCAGTTAGCACCAGTTTCAAGAGTATACTTCATTAAAATCACCTTTAAAGTTCTATTCATTCTCTCTACTTTTCCTGAGTTCTGAGGATGATACATACAATAAAGTTTCCAATTTATGTTAAGAGACTTAGAGAGCAATGAAGGCTGGGCCATTGTCAGACCCCAGAGATATGGAGAGGCCAAACCTGGGAATAATTTCCATTATTAATTTCTTACCTACCACTTGCCATTTCCATTCAGGTGGAAAGGCCTCTACCCAGCCTGTGATGATATCGACAAAGACCAGCATGTATTTGTTTGCAGCCATACAGTCCAGGCTTGACTTCAGTGAAGTCCATTTCCCCAAATTCACCAGGTACTATACCTTGACTCCATTGGTCTGGGGGAAGCATGTCCTCTTTGCATTTACCTGGGTACAGGTCAGATAGTAGTCTGAAAGGATCTGAAGATTTCCTCAGTGTCCAAACAGCCAGACGTGAGGGGAGACGAGTTCTGAGAACTTCTGAGGTGACAGTGAGTGATGTGATACAAGGCAGTTAGCCGCTTTGGGCCCAGCACCTTCGGCATGAAGATTTGTCCATCAGGCAAGATCTACCATCAGTTTTGGCTCTCCTGAGCCCCAACGTCGGAAGATGACTTGATCTCTTCTGGATCATACTCAGGAACATCTCAATGAGGCAGAGTGGAGGGGATGGTTCCAGGACAGTCTGGGTTTGAGTTCTCTGAGAGCAGGCTCTTTGGCAACTTGATCTGCATGGTTGCTACCTTGAGTTTGAGTTTGAGGGCTTTTGTCTTTTTGGTGTCTTGGCCAGTGAATAATGGCCAGTTCAGTTGGTAGCCAGATGGCCTCTAGCAACTGGACAGTTTTGTAAGGTGAATTGATAAATGGTCTTATTAATACAAAACCCAGAGCCAGGTATTGGGGTGAAAGCTGAAAGAACAGAGAGCAAACAGTCACATCTTACCTCTAAGAAATCCTCAGTTCAAGAGAGCTACTTCCTGTATACTCACGCCTATATACCTTTCTGTGCCCTGCCATCTCACTTCCTTTCTTCGCCCAGCTACATCACTTCCTCTTTCCACCCAGCTCTATCACTTCCTGTCTGTCTGTACAGACTTCCCGACCTCTCTGTTTAACTAGTGCTGGGATTAAAGGCGTGTGCCATCATGTCTGGCTCTGTTCCTAGTGTGGCCTTGAACTCACAGAGATCTGGATGAATTTCTGTCTCCTGAATGCTAGGATTAAAGGCATGTGCTACCACTGCCTGATCTCTATATTTAATATAGTGGCTGGCTTTTTCCTTTTATCCCCGGGCAAGCTTTATTTGTTAGAGCACAAATAAAATATCACCACACAACTTCATATTTATTTTTAATAGTCTTTCCCTCTGAGATGAGTAAGCCCCTCTGTTTATATATCTGCCCATGAACATGAGCTTTGGCAAAAGCATATTAGCTGTCTGTAGATGTTCATCTTTTTTCCTTCATCCTTTCTTAAGCCTGTGTTAGAGCAATTATTTCTGTTCTCTGGGCAGATGTGCCCCTGGGTGAAGCTTGTGCTCAAATGAACTCCTTCTGGCCTGTTATTCCCCCGACCCACCCCCCACACACATACCTTGTTTCTTCTTGAATGAAGCTGCTACCACCCACATAGAGACCTGCATCTCGGGTAGTGAGAAGAATGTCTGTCAGGTCAGGTCATATACTTTGGATGACATTCAGCATCTCCAGAAAGTCATGTATGGGCTCCTCAGGATCATCATCTGGCAGCAGGGTGGTGGGATTAATGGCCAAGGATTTATCAAAAGTTGGTCTGTCTTGTATAAAAGAAGGGCTTGGTATTGTGTCAGATGGGCATTAGACATCCACTGGTTGGTGGCGTCTCTCAGCAGGGCATCCACAGCATGTGGAGCTGTTACAGTTAGAATCTTTCCAACGTAAGCTTGTCAGCTTCTTTTATAAGAGTTGCAGTGGCCTGGATGGCTCTTAAACAAGGGGGCCACCCAGAGACTACAGGATCCAGTCTCTTTGAGCTGTAAGTTATCAATCTTTTCCAGGGACCCAGGGTCAGTGCCAGGACTCCCTTGGCAATGCCCTTTCTTTCGTGGACGTAAAGATGAAAGGGCTTGGAGATATCAGGGAGAGTTAATGCAGGGGCCTATACCAGGGCTTCTTTTAAGTTCTTAAAGGCCTTCATGTTCCTCAGTCCATTCCAAAGGGATGTTTCCCCTGGCCGTAGCAGAGTACAAAGGTTTGGCAATTTCAGCAAACCCCAGTATCCAAAGACGGCAATATCCAACAGCTCCCAGAAATTCCCTAACTTGTTTCTTGGTGGTTGGAGTTGGGATTTGCAGTATGGCTGCTACGTGGGACTGGGACAACAGTATTTTCCCTTCTCTCAGCTAACACCCCAAGTATGTAACCTGGGATGAGCAAATTTGAGCTTTCTTTTTAGAAACTCTATAGCTTAATTGGACTGGAGTTTCCAGAAGGTTTCTGGTGGATCTCCAACAGTCCTTGTCGTCTTTAGTAACCAATAATAAATCATCTACACCTTGAAGCAAGGTTACCTCAGGGTACTCACTATATAAGAGACTTAAATCCTGGTTGAGTGTTTCACTGAAGATGGTGGGAGAGTTTTGAACCCTTGAAGCAGTCTGGGCCAAGTTAGTTGTCCTGATATCCCCAGTTCAGGGTCAGCCCATTGAAGTGTGAAAATGGGCTGACTTCATCTTGACAGAAGGATGGAGAGAATGCATCTTTTAAGTCTAATACAGTGTAAACTTCATGCTCTGGTGGCAATAAACTGAGCAAAGTATAGGAATTTGGAACACTTAGGTAAATGGATTCTCCCCTCTTGTTCACTTCCCTCAAGTCTTGTACTGGTCTATAGTCTCAATTTCCAGGCTTTTGGACAGGCGACAAGGGGGTATTCCAGGTTGACTGGCAAAGAATATGTATGCCTGCTTCAAGGAAGTGCCTGATGAAAATCTTTTTTTTTTTTTAGTTTTTTGAGACAGGGTTTCTCTGTGTAGCTTTGGAGCCTGTCCTGGAACTCACTCTGTAGCCCAGGCTGGCCTCGAACTCACAGAGCCACCTGGCTGTGCCTCCCGAGTGCTGGGATTAAAGGCGTGCACCCCCACCGCCCAGACTGATGGAAATCTTAATCCCTTCCTTGGCTTCTGAACTGATAGGATATTGCTTGACTTGAATGGGCATTGCTCAAGATGTTAGTTGCACTATGATGGGTGACATGTTTTGTCAAGCCAGGATGATTGCCCTATATCCACATTGTAGGAATTTCCTGGACCAGTAATTTTTTTTCATTCCTCTTCCTAGAATGGGTTGGATTTTGGAGGAGCAGATATTCTTTACTTATTGGGCAGGTTATAGTTAAAGCTTTAGCAGAGCCTCCCAATTGCAACCTAGGAGAATCTCTTGAGAATATTGTTGCCTGGAGCTTGTTCAAGAGGTCCCACCTCAAGAAAGGGTAGGTCCATTCAGGAATAATAAGAAAAGGATGAGTCACAATTCCTTGTCCTAGGTTAACAGTCCAGTCAAAGGTCCATTTGTATTCTTTGACATCCCCTCTTGCCCCTGTCCTTCCATTGTTTGGTTGGTAAGGTGTCCCAGGGGATCCTGTATTACCAAATGAGTAGCCTTGGTGTCCACCAGAAATAGTACAGGTTGGCCCCCTATGGTGAAAGTTACCAAAGGCTCCTCAGGGCCTAGTTTGAAGGAGCCTCAGCCTTGCTAATCCTCCATAACTAGAATTGGCTTGGGTTTGTGGGGCTGCTACCTGTTTCTGGCATGAATATTAATTTTTCAGTGACCCATTTCTTTGCAGCAGGCACATTGGTCCTTTTGTAAGGGTCTCCTCCTTTTACCATGGTGTGCATGGGCAGAGTTGAGAGTGGCTGGGGCTTGTCATGCAGCCGTGGTGGTATACCCCCCCCATCTTTAACAAAAGATCTTTGCTGTCTCTGCCATCAAATACTTTCTGGTCTATTCTATAAAAAAAAAAAAAAAAAAAAAAAAAAAAAAAAAAAAAAAAAAAAAAAAAAAAAAAAAAAAAAAAAAAAAAAAAAAAAAAAAAAAAAACTGACATATAGCATAAGATAGCTCTGTATTATTTTTATATTTACTTTACTAGGTCTATTTCTAGTAGTTCTGACCTGCTCTTTTCTGCAAACTCATCCATCTTTTGTATCTTTCTATGTATATTAGGGGCCAACTGAGTAACAAAGGCCATGTTATGTTGTTTGTAGTTTTTGCTCTCTTGGGGGGCCTGCCACCCAGCTCTCAAATAAATCACACATGGAGGCTTATTCTTTTTAATTTTTTTAAGATTTATTTATTTATTATGTATACAGTGTTCTGCCTGCATGCATCCCTGCAGGCCAGAAGAGGGTACCAGATCTCATTACAGATGGTTGTGAGCCACCATGTGGTTGCTGGGAATTGAACTCAGGACCTTTGGAAGAGCAGCCAGTGCTCTTAACCTCTGAGCCATCTCTCCAGCCTGGAGGCTTATTCTTAATTATAAATGCCCAGCCCTAGCTTAGCTTGTTTCTAGCCAGCTTTCCTTAACTTAAATTATCCCATCTACCTTTTGTCTCTGGGCTTTTCCCATTCTCTTACTTCTGTAAATCTTACTCTTAGTCCGTGACTTGCTGTGTAGCTGGGTGGCTGGCCCCTGGAGTCCTCCTCCTTCTCTGGATACTTCTTTTCCTCCAAGATTTCTCCTTCTATTAATTCTCTCTGCCTGCCAGCCCCACCTATCCTTTCTCCTGCCTTGCAATTGGCTCTTCAGTTCTTTATTAGACCATCAGGTGTTTTAGACAGGCACAGCAGTAACACAGCTTCACAGAGTTAAACAAATACAACATAAAAAAAAGTAACACACCTTAGAATAATATTCTACAACAAGGTTAATCTCCTTGAGATTTGCCAGGTGCTCTGGGGTCTGTAGGAGTGTATAACGGCTAGGCATCCCGGGAGTGCTCCGGGAAAACTGAAGGTCATTATCTGGGCCCTGATCCACATCTGTTACCTTAGATAGGTTAGGGGGCTTCTGAGCTGCCTGCTTCATCCCATCTAGCAGAACCTGGTGATCTCTTACCTCTCCCTGTGTTGTAGACCCACTGGACTGTCCTTGGCAGAGCACAGGCAGTCGCCTCTGCCCTCTGGTCATCAGCTTTTGAAGCTATTCCGGGCAGCACTTCAGTTGCATTCATGAGAATCCGTTCCCTTTCTTCAGTAGTGAAGAAGGTACGGAGAATCTGCTAACAGTCGTCCCGTGTGGGGAGATGATTGAAAAAGATAGAATCAATCAGCGAAAATAAGGAATCAGGGCTGGTGCTGATAGGGGGGTTCTGGTTCTTGCACTTGTGAAGATCTGTGGTGGGAAAAGGGACATACAGGTAGTCAGGAAACAGCCATAAGGGAGTGAGGACTGAAGGAGGTGTCACCCCAGAACCAGATTGGAGGAGGAGTTGGGAGGCCATATGGGACTTCCTGGAGGTGTGGGGAGGGGAAAAGACAGAGGGAGGTAGGGAAGAGCTAGATGGTGGGGTAGGGGTGAGAACAGATGGGGGGACTGAGTGAAACTTTGGTGCTGGGGACTGGGGTGGTAAAGGTGGAGACTGAGGTGAGGAGGGAGAAAAGGGTACAGACGTTTATACAGAGGCGGAAGGGGTTCTTCCTCCTGTGGGTCCTGAAGACCGGTCTTTAGAGGGGGACTATTAGTCTCAGCTACAGGCCCTCAAAGGGTCCATCTGCCGACAACCAGGGCTTGGCCACCTTGCCCACTGCAGACAATACAGACTTTCATCCGGGGTGCAGGTTGAAAGTTGCTTCAGCCCAAGGCAAGATATATCCAGTCTGATCTGGGTGGCTGGACTTACGTAGGGTGACATTAACCAATGCCCAGGCTGTCTCAGAATCAAAAGTTCCCTCGGAGGGCCAGTCAACCCTGGATTCAGTTTCACAGGATGGTCAGAGGTGACTCTTGATGATAGGATAATCATAATCCTCCTTAACTATAGGGGGATAAACTTTATCAAAATTCTTTAGAACACAGGTTAGAGGGTTGTTATGCTTGCTAGTCTTATTACCCACACTGCCCATCAGTTCAGTTTCCCCAAGTCCAAAATAGACCAATTAATACAGAAAGTATAAAAGACAGAAAGAGGAAAATAAAAATGAAGCCCAAGACAAGATATATAAAGACAAGGCAAACAGGACATAAAACCAGACCAAGAACCTCAAGTGGGCAATGT
The DNA here is from genome assembly GCF_004664715.2 of Peromyscus leucopus. Taxonomy (NCBI): domain Eukaryota; kingdom Metazoa; phylum Chordata; class Mammalia; order Rodentia; family Cricetidae; genus Peromyscus; species Peromyscus leucopus. The sequence goes on along the minus strand of NC_051079.1, from coordinate 43,937,464 downwards.
AAAGCCTCACTTATTGCCATGGATGGGAGAATATTGGGGTCCCATCGACCCCCTCCCCACATCCCAGATAGGGATCCTATAAAACAGAACCAGGCTATAACTCACCAGAAGGCCTTCATAGTGGCTTGCTGCTTTTCTCAGCATGAAAGTTCACCCCAATAGTCTGTGAACTGAAGGCAGCCTCGGAGCCCTGGAATGTCTCAAAGCATGTGCCTCCTGAGGCAGCAGCTCCCCAGCCCCTGGAGTTCCTGAGCAAAGGTCGGGGTTTAGAATTTGGGTAGGTGGTCTGAATCTCGCTGGGGCCTCCAGAAACTGTTCCTTCCAACAGCAAGAATAAAACCACTACCACAATTTGAGCCAAATTTGAAGTGTACTTGATTTTGTTGAGGTGAACCCAAGAGCTGGCCAGCAACTGACTTCCAAGTCAGATTAAAGAGAGCAGCTTCAAATCCATTTCTTGGGCCTCTTTTTTTTTTTCTCTTTTTTAGAGTGAGGATGAACCAGGGCTTGTGCTGCTAGGAAGCGCTTAATTGAGTAAATCCCCAACCCCTTGGGCCTCTTTTAAGGAGTAAATCATGAGTTTTTCAGAAGAAAGACAATGGGGCATCTCAAATCTCAAAAACATCATGTGGTCACCATATGGTTAGGGAGGGTTGGGTGGTGGTGGCCAGGGAGTACCAGTAAGGGTATTCTCAAAAACAAGTCAAGGCCATGGGATGGGGAAGGTCAAGTTGCAGGAAACAGAGAGCAACTCAATAAGTAGAAACTTATTTTTAACAATACAGCACAGTGGCTCCTGTCTTTCAAATGGAGTCAGGCACGTTCCTCAAAGGAAACTGTAATTGTAATATGTAAATGACAATTCAATAAGAAAAAACAAAAGCAACCGGGTGCAGTGACACACATCTTTAATCCCAGCACTTGGTGGTAGAGGCAGGTGGATCTCTGAGTTGGAGGCTAGCCTGGTCTACAGAGGGAGTTCCAGGACAGCCAGGGCTATACAGAGAAACCCTGTCTCAGGGGGAAAAAAAAGAAAGAAAGAAATGAAGGAAAGAAGGAAGGAAGGAAGGGAGGGAGGAGAAAGGAAGGAAGGAAGGAAGGAAGAAAAGAAGGAAGGAAGGAAGGAAGGAAGGAAGAAAAAGCAAGCGAGCAAGCAAGCACCAACGTAAAAGCAGCCAGATGTTTTGAATAAATAGTTCTCTAAAGAAGATGCATAAACATAGAAAGATGATTAACATCCTCAGTATTTGACAACCAAATCAAATTGACTTTTTAAAAAAGATTTATTTATTTATTATATATACAGTGTTATGCCTGCATACCAGAAGAGGGCACCAAATCCCATTATAGATGGTTGTGAGCCATCATATGGTTGCTGGGAGTCAAACTCAGGAGAACTGGAATAGCAGCCAGTGCTCTTAACCTCTGAGCCATCTCTTCAGGCCCATGATACTGTTTCTTATTCCCTGTGTCATATGCTGAATGCTTATGTTTTTATAATTAATATGCTGAAGCTCTGACTCCCATGTGACCATATTTGGAGACAGAAATTTCATGAAAGCAAGAAAATAAGTGGATTTTATAAGAGTCTTGGGCTGATAAGGTGACTTAGAGAGTAAAGGCACATCTTGCAAAAGCCTGGAGACCTAGGTTTGATCTCCAGAATGCGCATAAAGATGCAAAAAGAAATGATTATTTTGTTGTCAGCACTCAGGAGGCAGAGGTAGGATTTCTGTGAATTCAAGGCCAGCCTGGTCTACAAAGTAAGTTCCAGAACAGCCAAAAGCTACACAGAGAAATGCAAAAAAAAAAAAAAAAAAAAAAAAAAAAGATTATTTATATGCATTGGTGTTTTGCCTGCATGTATGTCTATATGAGGGTATCAGATCCCCTCAAGTTACAGTCAGTTGTTAGCTGCCATGTGGGTGCTGAGAATCGAACCCAGGTCCTCTGAAAGAGTAGCCTGTGCTCTTCACCACTGAGACATTTCTCCAGCCCCAATAAGTGATCTTAAAATTATACCTTATAGACATATGTGGAACTGTCAAAGAATAAGAATATCTGCGGGGCTGGAGAAATGGTTTAGAGATTAAGAGTACTGACTGCTCTTCCAGAGGATGAGTTCAATTCCCAGCAACCACATGGTGGCTCACAATCATCTGTAATAAGGTCTGGTGCCCTCTTCTGGTCATACATGCTGTATACATAAAAATTAAATAAATCTTTAAAAAAAAAAAAAAGAATATCTGCGGTGAGCTGCTTATGAGACCAGTTCAATGAATGTTGCCAAGAGACACTCAAGGATAGAACTCAAATGGCCCAATGATGATCCTTGGCATAGAAGAAAACAGTCAGTCACTAATGTTAACACTACTGCTATAATTTCCCCCAAAATCGCATGTTTCCAGTAAGTATAGTATCTGGTGATATTTTGTTGTACCCTAATAAAATTTGTCTAAAGATCAGAGAATAGAACAAGCCACTAGATTAAACATAGATGTCAGGCAGTGGTTGGCACACACCTTTAATCCTAGCACTCAGGGGGCAGAGATCCATCTGAATCTCTGTGAGTTCAAAGCCACCCCAGAGTACAAGAGATTGATTGAGTCCAGGGGAGAAACAGAGCAGGCAGTGGTGGCACACACCTTTAATCCCAGTACTTGGGAGTCACACGCCTTTAATCCCAGCACTAGGAAGGAAGTGAAATAGCTGGGCAGAGAAAGGTCTATAAGGCATGGGAGACAGGCTGAGAGCCTTTGCAGCTGGAGCCCTTTTGACTGAGGACTCAGAGGCTTTCAGTCTGAGGATTCATGGAGACAGGATTGGCTGAGGAGTTAGCGAAGGTGAGAAGCTGGCTGTGCTTGTTCCTTTGTCTCTCTGATCTTTCAGCATTTACCCCAATATCTGGTTCTGGTTTATTATTATTATTATTATTTATTATTATTATTATCATTATTATTATAAGACAACTTAGGAATTCATGTTACAACAGTACTTTTGTTTTTCCAAGTGTTTCTTCATTTCCCCTACAGAATCTAGAGGCACTACTCCTAAAAATATTTCTAGTTTTTTGTTAACTATATGTTATCAGTTCCACTCTCTCTTAGGATGTTTAGTCATAGAAAACTTCAAAGGATAAATGTGTGATCTTCATGCCTTTCGCCCACACCACGCTCACTGAATATCCTCCTTGTACCTCGAAAGCTTCACCCAGTGAGCTAGATCTGAGTCATTCTTGGCTTTAGACAAAGCATTCCATTTTCTGCACATGGGAGTTACAAAGCCAGGGGTGTAGGCAAAGACAAAAAAAAATCAGGGAAACATTTATAGTACCTTATCTCCATTCCCAGACTAAATGAAGAAGTCACTAGAGGGTCTGGAGAGATGGCTTCAGCAGTTAACAGCACTTATTTGCAAAGGACCTGAGTTTGGTTCCCAGCACTCACATGACAGCTCATAACTCCAGTTCCAGGGATCTGGTAGACTCTCCTCAATCCCTCGGGCACTGTTTGCACATTGAGCATATCACCTCGTGCAAAGCACACACATATATACATAAAAACAAACAGACAAATCGGTTTTTAAAAAAAACAGTCTGCTAGAGCAGAGGAAGCAAAGGAAAGACGATACCAGATGTACTGAGGAAGAACCTCAGCACCGGACAGGAACATGGAAGCCAGTGTGAGCGACAACCAGAGGCCATCCAGTGTGGGAGTTGGTTTGTGGTCTACTGGGTGGCCCTGCTAACTGTCCTGGTCTGGTGATGGTCAGCCCTGCTCCTATCAGGTACCCAGGGTGGTCCACATACGAGTCACCGCTTATCTATGAGGAATACAAGCCCCTTTCTCAACAAAGCCTTGTCCACCGCCACCGCTCTCAACCCAGGTATTCCGCTGGCCTTTCCCTGGGCTAATGATGGCTCTCTCCGGAGAAAGACTGGGTCAGACAGAAGTGGGTGTGGCCCATCACTGAGTGGAGCCCTAAGCAGAAAGGCTTAACGGACCAGGGGAACTGATTTTAACTCTGAGCTCACATTTCACACAACCCTGCTTTCTCTGCCAGCTCTGCCTGTAGAAAGAAATTCCACCCAGGAGTGGGCCTCCCCGTAAGGAGAGGAAGGGCCAGGGCTAAACGAAGTCATGTCCATGCACACGCTGAGCTGTGTAGGGGGATTAATACCAGTGGGTTTTAGCTATTCAATATTTGTTTTAAAAAAAAAATTCATTTCATTGCTTTACTTTTCGAGAGTGAAATATCAGCCCGCCTTGGTGGTGCACCCCTGTAGTTCCCACAGGAAAAGTAAAATATTTCAAGGGCTGAGACTGGCTAGCAGCACTGTGTGTGCTGGGTAAGGTTACAGTGGCGGAAGTCCAGATGTGACTTAAAATGCTGTCGCTTACACCGTGAAGTATGAAGTCATTGTTTTGGGACTATTAAGTTAGCCAAAGCTGAGGTTTTATGAAGCTTTTTAAATGACTCAAATATGAGGCTTTTTTTTTTTTTTTTTTTTTTTTTTTTTAGAAATTTAGAGTGTTGGGCTGGTTCAGTATAGTCTTGCTGGTTCAATCCCAGAACCAAGAAAAAAAAAATTTTAAAAAAAAAAAAAAAAAAAAAAAGAACTCCATGAACCTGGAATCTCACATCCCTAAGAATCTGACGGATTCCTTGCTCTGTGCCAAGCATCTAAGAACTGCATTTCTAAGCTCTATAAACTTGGCTGTGATGCTTGCCTTGTGTAATGCCGACCTCAGAGGCTGTAAGCACACACCACTAAGTCAGCCAAGACAGGAGAACAGCAGCCAGGTGCTTTGCAAAGTCCGATGCTGTTTCCTAAAAACCACTAAGTTTAATTCATTCTTTTCTTTCTCAAATGTTTGAAGGCTAGAAAGTGAATTTCACACACACACACACACACACACACACACACACACACACACACTCACACACTCACACACACACCACAGCCATGCTTACTAGCCTGGAACTCCTGATCCTTCTGTGCCCACCTCCCAAGTGGACCTAGGCTTTGTGGTGACAAATACGGTTATTTTAGGGACAATTCTTCAAAAAAACGAGGCTTTTAAAAGCTTCACAAAATATTCTACAGGGCCTGGGGTATAATTCAACAAAGGATTCAATATGCTTAACCTGCATGAGGCCCTGGGTTCAACTCTCAGCACGCTCTCATGAAACATTCTACTACTGTTTTTCTGTTTTTTTTTTTCCCCTAAGAATCTGCAATATTAATTTTTCAGAACTGGAATAGTAAAGATATTGTGAGATTGAATGAAACCTTTTATGTGAAAATCCAAACATGCTCATCATCCTTCTGCTGATCTTTTATCTAGACTGCATGCAATAGGTAATTGCTGAATCTGGCATCCTCATGGATGTTTAAAAGATACCCAGTCATGCCAGGAGTAGTGGTGACACCTTTAGTCCCAACACTCAGGGGACAGAGGCAGGCAGGCGGATGTCTGAGTTCGAGGCCAGCCTGGTCTACAGAGTGAGTTCCAGAACAGCCAGGGCTACATAGTGAGACCCTATCTAGAAAAAAACAGGAAAAAGAAAAAGGAGAGAGAGAGAGAGAGAGAGAGAGAGAGAGAGAGAGAGAGAGAGAGACAGACTCCTTTATGAACAGCTACAACCTGTAACTGAAAGCTTGGGGTTGCCTGGAGTCTGGAAACCTGAATCAGCTGTTCCTAGGATGCTGGACAGTGACCCCTAGAGACATTGGAGCTTCTCAAGCCGCCCAACAGTTGCCTGGAGAGAAGCAGAAGGATACCTCACCCACAAATGACCCGGGGAAGGCAGCCAGAATTTGAACCAGCCACACCCACTTTGAGGTTTCTCCCGTCCCACACAAAAAGCCCTCCAGTACCACACTAAGATCCTGGCCTGTATTAATAAAAGGCACTGGGACTGTTACTCTCTTCCCCCAGAAGCATGGCAGTCAATTCTTATGAGGAAAAACAGACTGCTGCTGAGTGTTCATGGAGAAAAAGCAGGAGACTTAGGACCCCACACCCAGCAGGTTTGGCTTTGAAAACAGAAGGTCCCAGGTTACCTGAGGGTGTTTTGTGGAAGATGCATTAAACTCCTACTACATTGCCTTAGACAAAAGGACAAATTTCGTGCCGGGGCGGTGGTGGTGCACGCCTTTGATCCCAGCACTCAGGAGGCAGAGGCAGGTGGATCTCTGTGAGTTCGAGGCCAGCCTGGTCTCCAAAGCGAGTTTCAGGAAAGGCACAAAGCTACACAGAGAAACCCTGTCTCGAAAAACCAAAAAAAAAAAAGGACAAATTTTAGCTTAATTTTTTTTTTTGTGTGTGTGTGTGTGTGTGTGTGTGTGTGTGTGTGTGTGTGTGTGTGTGTTTGTTTGAGATAGGGTCTCATTCTGTAACCCTGGCTGAATTTGCTATGTGGTCCACACTGAACTTGAAATAACAGTAATCTTTTGGCCTCAGCCTCCCTAGTGCCTGAGATTACAAGCATGGGCTACTATGCCCAGCCTTTGGGTTCAATGTTCAAAATAACATGTTCTTAATGTTTTCTGAACGTAGGTGAAGAAGATACAGAATTGCAGTTTCCATCCAGATCTGGTTCAAAAGTGTGGATGAACGAGATCTGAACATTGGGTGTGTGTTTACTGAGATGATTTATAGTTGCTCCCACGTCCAGTGTGAGGACTCTGGAATTCCGCAGCAATCCTGCAGGAGCTGGAGGGATAGCTCAGTGGTTGCTGTTCTTGCAGAGGACCTGAATTTTGTTCCCAGAAACCACATCAAGAAGCTCATACAGCTTGTAACTTCAGTTCTCAGGGATCTGACATCCTCCTCTGACTTCCTTTGGTGCCCATAAGCATATTTACATACACAAGTATATATACACATAATAAATAAACTAAAACAATAGTGTAAATGCTCTTCAAAGTGTAACAGTGCTGGGGTTGTAACTCGGTGATAGAGCACTGGCCTAATATGCACAAGATTCAGGGTTTAATTCTCAGCTTTGAAACAAGCAAGCAAACAAACAAACAAACAAAAAATAAGCCTGAGGTTTAAGCCAGGCACGGGGCTGTTGTTAGAGCTACTCAGAAGCTGAGGTGGGACATTCATGAGAGTCTGCAAATTACAGAGCCACCTAGGCAGTGAGGACGTCTCAGCAAAAGCTAACTAAGGCATTCCAAGTTATAATTTTCGGTCCAGAGCTGCCTCCCACTTGCAAGTCCCCAGTCAGATTATCGGTATGCTCAGAGTCTGTCCTCTGCGCCCTGTTCCCCTAATACATTACAAATCCCCAAATCCCCCACCATCCTCACTTCAGTTCCTGGTCCCGCTTGCTAAGTCTTACCCTGGTGTCAAATGCAGATGTCCACCCCGTAGGCCGGGCACCCCCACCTTAGAGACATTCCCATCTGGAGACAGTTGTTTCAGCACAGAAGGTGCCACTGTGCCACTGCGCTGCAGACAAAGGAGGCTTGATGTCACAACTGAGCTAAGGTCTGTTGTGTGCTTGCGCTTGCTTGTCATGTCCAAAGCAAAGTGGCTGCAACCTCATTTCTACTGCATAGAGGCCTTGACCTTGTCGATCACATGGCATGGACTTCTGGTTGGATAGCCTTTAGATTTGTTAAAAGAAAATCTGTGATTGATTGATAGATAGATAGATAGATAGATAGATAGATAGATAGATAGATAGATAGATGACAGACAGATGATAAATGGATGTGTGTGTGTGTGTGTGCAGGTCACAGAACAACTTGCAGAAATTCTTCCACTGTTAACATAGAAAACCAACTCCTGGTCAAGAGAATGAAATCTCTGGTCTGGGTGGAGACCTAACATTCCAGTTGGTCTGGTTCAATCACGGCTAAGGACCACCCCTAGGAAGGTGAACTCAACTTAAGCCATGCTAAAGCGATAGGCAGAATAACTAATTCTTTAAAGAGACAGTGTACATTTCCTTCCCAGAATCCTTGTGTGTGTTTGGAGTTGGCCCACTCTTCGGAGTTGGTGGAACATTTTCAGAATTGACCAAGAGCGTGAGGGCTGCCAGCTGCCATGCTCCTGCCGTGACACCTTTTCTTCTATAAGTTGGCTCAGTCGTGGATGGTACTTCGTCATAGCAATTGAAAAAGTAGCCATGATGGCAGCCAGTCTCTGCTTCCTGTTTCACAAAGAGGCTGAGGTGAGAATCCCCAGCTGCATGTTCCCACTGTACGGAGCTGCCTGGTGCCACGCCTTCCCTGCCGTGATGGACTGTATCCCCCGAAACTGTATGGGACTGTCTGGTGCCACACCTTCTCTGCCGTGATGGACTGTATCCCCGAAACCCGGCCAAAAGAAGCTCTTGTTTCCTTAAGTGGCCTCTTATCCGGCAGTCCGTCACAGCATGAGAAAGGTACTAACTGGCCTCCTTCTTTGCTTTGACAAGTTCAGTCAGTTAGACCTCCAGGAGCCCAGTGAGTTCTCTTCTGTATCTCCCCAAGGCTGAGTCTCTACACTGCACTGAGCTGTCATGAGAAAGACATTGCCAAAAACATGGAAAGACATGATGTGCCCCTTGAAGGCTGCCAGGAAAAAAGAGAGGACGCCTGAGTCACATCGCCAAGCCAAGTTGCACAGAGGGGAGCCGCTTTTTACCCAAATAACTGGTTTTCAGATTTTGGTTTTGGTTTTGGGTATCACCTTCTTGTGGATTTTCTAGAAAGACAGCTGGGAAATCATCACTTAGTGGTTAACCAGTGACACCAAGAAAATCCCTGGTAATACATACCTGCCATCTGGAATACCAGAGCAGAAGGCCCTAGGCTAAGTCCGTTAGTAATTTAGGCACAGCCGTATACACTACCCAATTATCTCTCTTTCTTTATTGATTTTTGTTTTGTTCTGTTTTTCGAGACAGGGTTTCTCTGTGTAACAGCCCTGGCTGTCCTGGAACTCGCTCTGTAGACCAAGTTGGCCTCGAACTCACAGAGATCCGCCTGCCTCTGCCTCCTGAGTGCTGAGTTAAAGGCATGTGCCACCACCGCCCGGCTCCTTCCTTTTCTTTATTAACATCTGCTAGCTTGTATTTTTTTTTCATACTTATCTGTAGTATACATGTCCTCTGATATGACTGAACCTTAAAAAGACTTATGAAATCCTAGGGGAAAAAAAAACAATAAAGTTAAGGCCGTCTTCAAACAAAATTCTTTTTAGTTAGATCCAGCGCTCACCCTGGCCACACCCTGTCCCAAAGAGCAAAGTCTGTCAAGTCTGCAATCCAGCAACTCCTTCTGGGAATGCTGGGATTCCCTGCACATGTAGCCATGAAGAACTCACTTTCTGGACCCTCGTGGGGTCCTGCCCTGGTCTGTATTCCCAGATGTGCAGTATGCTGGATCTAGACCCAAGCAGGAGATAAGAACATGGATGGAGCATAGGAACACTGGATATGGGATGAGGCTTTCCCATGGCTGTATGCAAAATGCCCACAGGGGGAGATAAAGTGGACTGGCCACAGGGTCCCAGAGCTGGCCAGGGCTGACTTTTTAGCTGGAGCCGACCTTGACCATGAGTTTGAGGATTCTAAATTGGCAGCTAAGTGAGATGGGGTGGCGCTTGCTTATAATCCTACCAGAGGCAAGGAGATCTCAAGTTTGAGGTCAGCCTGGACTGTATAATGAGACTGTGTCAACACAACAATAGCAAACAACAGAAACACACAGGAAGGAAAGAAGGAAGGAAGGAAGAGGAAGGAAGGAAGGAAGGAAGGAAGGAAGGAAGGAAGGAAGGAAGGAGCAGGTGAAATGGCTCAGCAGTGTCTTAGTTTGAATTTCCGTTGCTGTGATAAAACACCATGACCTGAAACAATGAGAGGAGGGAAGGGTTTATTTCATTTTATATTCTAAATAACCATCCAGCACTGAGGAAGTCAGACAGGAACTCCAACAGGGCAGGAACCTGGAGGCAGGAGCTGATGCAGAGGCCATGGAGGGGTGCTGCTTACTGGCTTGTTCCACAAGGATTGCTCAACTTTCTGTCTGTCTGTCTGTCTCTCTCTCTCTCTCTCTCTCTCTCTCTCTCTCTCTCTTCTCTCTCTCTCTCTGTTTTTCTGTTTGTTTGTTTGTTTTGCTTTTTGAGACAGGGTTTCTCTGTGTAGCCTTGGCTATCCTGGAACTCGCTCTGTAGACCAGGTTCATGCCTTTAATTCATAGAGAATCACCTGCCTCTGCCTCCCGAGTACTAGGATTAAAGGCGTGTGCCACCACTGCCCAGCCTGCTTAGCCTGCTTTCTTATAGAACCCAAGACCACCAGTCCAGGGATGGTACCACTCACAGTGAGCTGGGCCCTCCCCCAGGCCAGTCAGATAGTGGGTATTTTCTCAGTTGCGGTTCCCTCTTCTCAAATGACTCTAGCTTGTGTCAGGTTGACAAAAAATAAAAAAATAAAATAAAATAATCAGGACAGCAGATAAAGATGTTTGTCACCAAGCCTGACAACCTGAATTCTATTCCCCTGACCCTTATGGTGGAAGGAGAGGACCAACTCCTTCCCACATATTAGCTTCTGAATGCTGTGGCACGCATGTGTCTACACGCGTGTGTGCAAACACAAAGTAAATAACTTTAATGTGATACTTTTTTTAAAGGAAGGAAGGAAAGAGCCCTCAATGTCTGGAATTTCGGGCCTTTCAGAAGGCAGCTACAGTCCCACTAAGCATCCAAACAGCTTTGTGTACATATCAGACGGCCCCCGGATCCCATCACCTCCTTGGCTACTTTTATTCAGTGTTGCGAACAGTCAAAGCCCCAATCTGTCTTAGCAGTCATGAGAACTGAACCCCTGCAAGGTGGTGGGATTCAAATTCTCCTCAGCCCTAGCTCCACCCTGCAGACACGAGGTCACAAGTGCCGCCATGTGCCCCCCCTCAGCCCTTCACTGACACAGCTGTGTTTTCTACACTATGGGTTTTCCCTGCCACTCTTGGTAAACTAGAATTTAATCACTTGCAGAAAAAGAAATCACAGACATGGCTGGCCTTCCGATTCACGAGGCCTTCTCCACCATAGGAAGCATAAGCTCTCGGCTCCTACCACGATACGGTACCCGTGAGATGGTCCATCTCCTCCTCATCTTGAGACACACCCCCACCGCTAACACACACATACACACACACATACACACACACACATACACATATACACATACATACATATACACATACACACAGACACATATATACACACACACAGACACACAGACACACACATACACATACACATACATACACACATATACACATATACACACAGACACACATACATATACACACATATATACACACACACATACACACACACACATACACATATACACATACATACATATACACATACACACAGACACACATATACACACACATGCACACAGACACACAAAGACACACACATATACACACACACAGACACACATACATATACACACATATATACACACAGACACACATAGACACACACACATACACATACACACATATACACATATACACATATGCACACAGACACACATAGACATACACACACATACACATATACACATACATACATATACACATACACACAGACACACATAGACACACACATACACATACATACACACATATACACATATACACACAGACACACATACATATACACATATACACACATATATACACACAGACACACATATGCACACATAGACACATACACACACATATACACACACACATATATACACAGACACAGACACACATACATATACACATATATACACACAGACACACATAGGCACACATACACCCATATACACACATACACACAGACATATACACATATATACACAGACACATACAGACACATGTATACACACATATACACACACAGACATACATATGTACACACACACAGACACACATATACACACACACACATATAAACACACACATATGCACACACATAGACACACACTAAATAGAAATATAATAATAATACACTTTAAAGATTAATTTAAGACAAAGAGAGAAGAAGAGAACAAGGAGAAAGGAGAGAAAAAGCCCCTTCTTCCTTCATAACGAGGCGGCTTGTCATCGGTGGAGGCCAGGTGCAGTTTTCCTCTGCTGAACACACACATCTTTGTTCTCAGCCTTGATTATTTTCTCAGGCTGGAATCCACTGAGAGAAGAGCAGGAACATCTGGTAAACCCCTTCGGACACATCGTTAGGTTCTCTTTGGCTTGGTCTGTAGAAAACTCCCCCCTGACTTATGGAGGCATTTTATTCACCTTGCCCATACTGTGCTTACAAGGTTTTGATGAATAAAAGTTGTCCCTTTCCACACTTTCCCTAAAAACCAAAATGACAAAGATCCCAGAGATGGTCATGGAACATCCATGTCTTTTGCCGGTATTAATGGAATTTTTTTCTTGTTTTCACCAGTAAATAAACTGTCCAGGACTGGGGAAACGGCTCAGTGGGTGGAAGCATTTGCCATGTGAGCATAAGGACCTGAGTTTTGAGCCTCAGTACTCAAAAACAAAACAAAAACTCCCAGCACTTGTGAGGCAGAGGCAGGCTGTTATCTGGGAATTCAAAGCCAGCCTGGTCTACATAGTGAAAGCTAGTCATGACCACACACATCTACAACCCCAGTGCTAAAGGTGGGCAGGGTGGAGGGCAGGCAGGGACAGGAGGAATCCTGGGGCTTGCTTGACCTTAGCTGACAAAGGAAAACCTGTCTCAAGAGAGTAAGGGGAGAGAGAGAGAGAAGATCTTATAGCCTCTTCCTGCCTCTATACATAGACACTTCGCCACACTTGCACACCATTGCACATGCATGCATACACACACAGACCACACACATACATCCATAAGAAAGAAAAGAGAGAGAACTGGAGCTGAGCCTCTCACTGTGCTTCTTGACTGGGGTACACCTCACCGTCTTGCTGCCGGGACTTTCCTGCTGTGATGAAATGTCTCTGAAACTGTTGGCCAAAATAAACCCTTCCTTCCTAATTGCTCTTGTGTTGTGCAGTATTATTTTAAGTTACATTTATTTATGCTGTGGAACATTTGTTTAATGATGCATAGATGTTTTTTTTTTTTTTTTTTGGAGCTGAGGATTGAACCCAGGCTTTGTGCTTGCTAGGCAAGCACTCTACCACTGAGCTAAATCCCCAACCCCATATTGCATTCTTTTATGTTGCATTTGTTTACCTGTGTGAAGCTGTGTTACTTTGCCTGCCTAAAACACCTGATGGTCTCATAAAAAGCTGAATGGCCAATAACAAGGCAGGAGAAAGGATAGGTGGAGCTGGTAGGCAGAGAGAATAAATAGAAGAAGAAATCTGGGAGGAGAAGAAGAAAGAGCAAGAGAACAAAGAGAGGAGGATGCTAGGGGCCAGCCACCCAACACCCAGACGGACATGGAGTAAGAGTGAAAGTAGGAGATATAGAGAAGAAAAGGAAAAAGCCCAGAGGCAGATGGCATGATTTAAGGTTAAGAAAAGCTAGCTAGAAACAAGCCAAGTCAAGCCCGGGCATTTATAATTAAGAGTATGCTTCTGTGTGTATTTATTTGGGAGCTGAGTGGTGGGCTCCCAAAAGAGCAAGAGCAACCAACTATGCCCTTGTCGGGTACCTGGTTACAGCAGAGACGAAGGTAACCAACTCAGTTGTGTAGCTGCATTTTAAGGCTCAGCTGGGTTCCATTTGCTAATGGTTAGGATTTTTCATGGCTAACTCATCCTCACCAGTGAGGTGCATAACCTTCAGAATCTAGCACATAAATCTGATTCCATTATTAGCAATGGGGATGATTTTCTTCTTTGACCATTTCTGAAGCAGCTTCAATGCTTTCAAATGTTAGCATGTTGCATACTACACACTGGGAACTTTTCTAGGTGTGTTATGCATAACTCAATCTCTGCCACGAACCCTTGAAGCAAGCACAGTGGTTCCTATTTTACACAAGAAAGAAGCCTGTTCCAGTGGTTAGGAAACTTGTCCAAAAGATCAAAGTTAATCAATGTGAGAGCTCCACGTGTTCCCGAAAGATGTAAACACATTCGCCTGTAGATACCTGGGGTGCTACTCATTCGAAAAAGAGGTTCTCAAGCAGCAGTTCACCAAGATGCTGGGCCGGCAGCATCTGTGACCCGGAGTCAGAACTCTGGGCTGGATCCCAGCTATTTCTGCTCTGATGGCAGACACGGTTCTGCTGTGTGTTCAAGTTTAAGATCCATGGAGATAGAAGTGTAGCCATGTCACTCAAAAATTCAGTGGGCCCTGGCTGAAATAAAAGAAAAAAAGGGGGGAGGGGCAGGTTTAAAATTGGGAATAGAAACTTCGACGTATCCTTTGCCTTCCTTGGCCAATCTCTTCTTTCTTAGCGGAACCTGTCCTCCACAGCAATGCGGTCGTACGATTTTTAGTGGGGCAAGAAAACAGGGATCCTGCTCACTAGTGGGCTACCCGTGTTTCATGTCTAACATCCTACCTTTGTTCCAGGCCAGCGTAGGTAACCCCAAGCTGGACAGTTAGAGTCCCGGGGAGAAATCGCTTTCCCTTTTGTACTTGGAGGTGGGGCAGGCATAACCTAAGGCATAGTGTCTGAGAACCCCCCATGTAAGTGCTACAGCTCTGAGGGGAACGTCTTCCCCAAGGGAAGTGTTGCAGCTCAGAAGGGAAAGGTATCCTGACTGTCAGGAGCCAAAGAATACCACAAAGTCACGCCGCACAACAAACCTCACAGGAGAGGTTTATTGGGAGAGACTCAAGAGGGAGGCTGTCTCTGCTCCTGTGGAAAGCAGCAGAGAACTGAGCAGAAGGCAGGCTTTATACAGGGTCTCTTAGGGGTGGGGTTTTCCAGGATGCAGATTGGTGGATTTCAAGGCAAGCCCAGGGACTGGTTGGATTTCGAGCTCAGGTATCCATGGGTTTGGAGGTTCAAGAATTGGTGGGTTTTCAAACCTTGAAGTGCGCTCCGACCTTTTACCCTACACCCCAGGTCTGTGGGGGAAAGCCCATTTGTAGAGGAGAGACTAGCTGTAGGACGGTGGAACCCCAGCAGCAACATCAACCACCACTTCAATTATCTGCTCTGTGCCGCATGCTCAATACCCCAGCAAGGCTGAGGCAGTGGGATCACGAGGTTCAAAGCCAACTCCAGCTACATAGTGAAACCATGTCTAAAAACAAACAAGCTGGGGGCTGGAGAGATGGCTCAGAGTAAGACTGGCTCTCAGAGGTCCTGAGTTCAATTCCTGGCACCCACATGGTGGTTCACAACCATCTGTAATAAGATCAGGTGCCCTCTTCTGGTGGACAGGCATACATCCAGGCAGAACACTGTATATACTGTATACATAATAAATAAATAAATAAAAAAATAAATAAATATAAATAAATTTAAAAAAAAAAACCAATGTGTGAGTGGTGCACGCCTTTAATCCCAGTGTTCTAAGGCAGAGCCAGGCAGGGCCAGACAGATCTTTGTGATGTCAAGGCCAGCCTGGTCTACAGAGGGAGATTCAGGACAGGCACCAAAACTACACAGAGAAACCCTGTCTTTAAGGGGAAAAAAAAAACCAAAAAACAAACTAACAAGCAAAACATGAAGACTTAAACAACCACCGAAAACCTAAACCGAGAGAAAAACCTTGCAAACACACCTGAGATATTGACTTCATCCTGAAACCAGCCTCACCTTGCGCACGCCAGTGACACAAACCAAAAAACTGCCTCACGCTTCGGGTTGCTTTGAGTTGGGTTTCTGTCACTTTCAAAGGCTAATGTGCCGGCTCCTGCAGAAGAAACCAGGAGTACACAGAGGGTGTTAATCTTCTTAGTAAGTACAATATTTTAATTCTCAAATCTATTAGTATTGTGACAACATGCAAACACTTCATCTCAATTAGGTTTTTTTTATAGCACTTTGGAGCTTAGATGTGTGTAATTAAAGAAATTTGACTCTTCTAGCTTGTTGGTCCAGACACTTGGCTTCCTTTCGTCTTTAACCCAAGCTGTTCCTTCCATCTGTCATCAGTAAGCTCTGACACTTGCTCCCCTGCAGCTGGGAGCTGCCACAGAATACAGCTCTAAATCATGACTCCTTGGGGAATGGGTTGACTTCGGGGAAACGGAACAAGGCCCATGTGGGCATCTGTCTTCTGTTTGGCTCAACCACAGGGAAAATCCTGGCACAGGGGGCACTCAATAAATATTTATTTGAGCAAGTGAAATGAAAATCCAGGAGAGATGTAAAATTACCGTACTTAAAAAAATCTTTTAAAAATAGTGGATTTTATTCCAGCACCCATGCATGAATTTAGAAAATGTATCCTCTTTGGCAAATGTTTAGTACCAGGAGAGCATGTAGCTACAGTCTGAGAGGCCAGGTCATGGCGTCCGCTAAGGTTTGCGCAAGCGCAGTGGGCACACCTGTGCCTCCCTCACACAGCCCGTGCCTGGGCTTGTCAGGTGGTAGATGGCCTTGGACTGTTCAGCCGCTGCTTATCTCTGACCCAACTTTACCTTCTCAGCTGTCCGGGTGGATTATTGAATTATCTCGGCTCCCGGCCAAGGCTGGCTTAGGTGTGTGTTTCTGAAATGTTTGTGGCGGCGAGAGAGTCCTGCCTGCATGTGCTAAGCACATCAGTCTGTGGCGTGGTTGCCTGTGAGATATAAATTCCAGCCTAAGGTAAGCTCCCAGGCCGCCTGCATCCGACTGGTGGAGGAACAGACTCCTCCAAACATGGTTGTGGTTTTCTGTGTTTCTAACATTTTTAAAGACTGGCTTTCCAGAGGAAAAAAACAAGTGGGTTTCCTGGGAGTCTTCACTTTGTCCCCCAAGGCAATTCATGTAAAATGCAAACTTAAATGATTTTTGGCTCAGTCTAAGAAGTATAAACTTGGGCCAGGCATGATGGCACATACCTTTAATCCCAGCACTGACAGAGGTAGGTAGATCTCTGTGAGTTCGAGGCCAGCCTGGTCTACAAAGTGAGCTCCAGGATAGCCAGGGCTACAAGGTGGGGTGGGAGTGGCAGGGGGGGGGGGGGGGGGGGGGGGGGGGGGGGGGGGGCTGGGATCGGATGGGATAAAGTTTAATACACAAGCTTGTTGCAGAACACACGAAACTGCCATTTGTATGCTGTCCAGCTGTTGGCTCAGCCTTTCTGGACATTCCCGACATTCCTAGAATAGAAAAGGAGATTTCTTAAGTTTTTTTCTTCTTTGTGGTGATGGTGTTCAAAACCAAGGTCTTGGTTACTTTAATGCTGCTGAGATAAACACTATTACCCAAAGCAACTTGGGGAGGTGAATGAAAAGAAATAAAAGGAAAGGAAAGGACATGACTGCTCCTAGGTATGGTGGGGGAGAAAGTTTATTGTAGCTAAAAGGGAGAGCATAGGTAGAGGCAGGGACTTCTGGGAAGAGTCCAGAGTGGACGTGACCAGGCTGAGCTGGGCAATGTTGGTAGAGATGGGGAGAGGGAGGGCGAGGGGAGAGGGGAAAACCAGGTGCAGCAGCCAGCAGGCCAAAGGTCCAAAAAGGAGCAGGTAACCAAAATGTCTGGATTATATAGGGAAGAGCCTCTGGGGGAAGGGCAGCCCAGTCCCTGGCTCGAGAGTTCAGGTAGAGGGTGGGGTATGCTTGTCATACCCTGTAAAAATGGTAAGGACTGAGGGATGCTGGGAGAACCTACAAGTCAGGTCCCGCTTTGATATGTTCAATAGGCACCTGGCCCCTTTGTCCCGGTTTTGAAACTTAATAGGAGGAAAGGGTTTATTTTAGCTTACTGTTTACAGTCCATCATGAAGCAAAGTTGGGGCAGGAACCTGGAGGCAGGAGGCAGGAACTAAAGCAGAGACCACAGAAGAATGCTGTTCCTCAGGACTTGCTCTGTCTGCTTTCCTGCTTTCTTGCCACACCCCTGTACCCCACTGACCCAATCTACCCCCACCCAAGACAGGGTTTCTCTGTGTAACATCCTGACTGCCTTGGAACTTGCTCTGTAGACGGGCCTTGAACTCAAAGATGAACCTGCCTCTGCCTCCTGAGTGCTGGGATTAAAGTCATACACCACTACAGCCTGGCCAGTCTGCTCTCTTATACAACCTAGGAACATCTGCCTAGGGATGGCACTACCCAGAGTGGACTGTGTCCTTCCACATCAATCATTAATCAAGAAAATGCCCTGCAGACTTCCCCACAAACCAATCTGTTGGAGGCATTTTCTCAATTGAGTTTCCCTCTTCCCAGATGGCCCCAGCATGTGTCAAATTGACAAAAAACAAAAAGAAACAAACAAACAAAAATAGACAGACAAAAACAGAAACAGACAGTACAGTAGGCAAGATCCATTTCTCAACTGTACCTCAGCTCTTTATGTTTTTACCAGTTATCCATTTGTGAGGCGTTTTGATAAATGATATTTCTACTAAATAGCTTGTTTCTATGTATCTTTTGTTTAAAAACCTTTGATTTAATTTATTATTACTATTATTACTACTACTATTGTTATTATTGTGTGTGCACATGTATGTTATCATGGCACTAATGTGGAGGTCAGAGAACAACTTTTAAGAGTCCATTCTTTGCTTTCATGGTGGGTTCCAGGGGCTGAACTCAGATCATCAGGTTTATATGGCAAGCACTTTTACCTGGTGAGCCATTTTATTGGCTCCCAAACCTTTATATGTCACCGGGATCTATTATTGTGTGGATTTGATCAAATAACTAAAAGGAACATTTAGATATGTGAAACCTATCCAGTACAAGTTGTGGTGATACTTGGTTTGTGCTCTCATAAATAAAGCTTACCTGGAGATCAGAGTAGGAGGCTAGCCACTAGAGGCCAGGCAAGGGTGGTACACACCTTTAATCCCAGCACTTGGGAGGAGGAAACAGGAAGTGATATGGCTGAGTGGAGAGGGGAAGTGATAAGGCAGGGTGGAGACAGGAGCTCTGCCCTTTCAGGCTGAGGATTAGTAGAGGTAAGAAGTCTCTCTAGTGGCTGGCTTCTTTACTGATCTTTCAGCATTTACCCCATTATCTGGCTCCAGGTTTTTATTATTACGACCAATTAGCATTTGTGCTACAAGTGGTGCCCAACTTGGGGCAACTCCATCTACACAAAACCTGAGAGAGCTTAAAAAAAAAAAAAAAAAACTGAGAGAGCTTAAAGAAGATTCTAAAAAATTGGAGCAAAAAAAAAAAAAAAAAAAATCTAAAAATGTAGGCCGTGGCAGCTTCGTTATGTTTATTTAAATTTCATGCCACTCATTGCTGGCTGGCTGTGCGTACATGAACTTCGTTCCCCCGTGCCCCTGACACAGCAGGTTTTTTTTTTCAGGCCTTCAAGCCTACAAGCATGGCGGACTCCCCTCTCAGGTCATCTTTCATGGGCTGTGAAAAGAGGATAAAAAAAACAAACAGAATAGCAAAGAGGCACTTCTTCTCCCAGCCATTGCCTGAGGGCTTGGAAGCACAGCTGTGGGCTTAAGGACACAGCTGCATACTACTACTTCCCAGAGTTGGGGAGGTTAGTATGACTCTCGCTGGTACTTCCGCCACATTGGAAAGCCAAGTGGGGCAGAGCCCAAATTACTGCTTTGGTCCTAGCCACGCCCACTTAGCAGTTTAAAAACTCTCCTGGTCAGAAAAGGATTACAGATACACAATAAGGACAGATTCAGACAATAATAACAACAACAAACCCTCTAAACAGGTTATAGTGTGTTTAATACTACATGTAGGCTTGGGAGAGAAAAGAAAAGGGGTAAAAATTGTCCTTAAAAAAAGAAATATGCCGGGCGGTGGTGGCTCACGCCTTTAATCCCAGCACTCAGGAAGCAGAGGCAAGCGGATCTTTGAGTTCGAGGCCAGCCTGGTCTACAAAGCCAGATCCAGGAAAGGCGCAAAGCTACACAGAGAAACCCTGTTTCCAAAAACCAAAAAGAAAAAAAAAAATACCCTGGCGGCGGCAGCGGCGGCGGCAGCGGCGGCGGGGCAGGCGGCGCAGCAGCACACACCTTTAATCCCAGCACTGGGAGGCAGAGCCAGGTGGATCTCTGGGTTCAAGGCCAGCCTGGTCTACAGAGCATGTTCCAGGACAGGCTCCAAAGATACACAGAATAACCCTGTCTCAAAAAAACAAAAAACAAACAAAAAAAAAGAAATAAAGTAATATTAAAACAAAAACATCACATAAAGATGGGAAATGCACAGGGAGTCTGGATCCTGTATAGTACTGTGTTGGTTTTGAACTTTTTTTTTTTCCTGGAACATCACTGTGTAGCCAGGCTGGTTCGAACTCACAGAGATCCGGTGCGCTCTGCCTTTATCCGAGTGCTGGGATTAGAAGGCGTCGTGCGTTCCACCACCGGCACCAAGTTTGAACTTTTTAAAAGCGCAAAGCTACACAGAGAAACCCTGTCTGAAAAACAAAAAAAAAAAAAAAAAAAAAGAAAGAGGAACTGATGAAATACACCAGCCTAGACATTTTAAGAATGCCTTAACTTTAAAACAGAAGTCAAGCGGGGGGGGGGGGGGGGGGGGTGGGCACGCTTAACCAGCATCAGGGCAGAGCAGCGGATCTCTGTGAGTTAGAGGCAGCTGGCTACAAGTGAGCTCCAGAAAGGCGAAAGTAGCAAGAAACCTGTTCGAAAAAACAAAAAAAAAACAAAAAAAAAAAAAAAAAACAGAAGTAAAAAATATATCTGTAAAATGGAACTTAAAAGATGCATTGCTCTGGAGAAGCGGTTTGCCTTTTGTTTCCACAGGAATCAAGAGACTGTGGATTTGTTCCAGGTTTACTATGGCTCAGATTTGATCAAGGGAGACCTCCTGAACCTTGACAGGTGATTTCTATCAACAAAGGTTATAGCTGGTTTTCTCAGGACTTAGTCATTATCTCAAAAATTTCCCAGGGACCCTTGGGGATGCCTTCACCCACTGACAGCAGGGGATGGGGACTATGCTCACATTCCTTTTTTTTTTCTTTTAAGATTTATTTATGTGTCAGCTTTTGTCTGCAGCAGAAGTGCCAGGGTCCATCTTTAGTTTTGACACCATGTGGGTTATCAGGATTGAAGAACAGTCAGTGCTCCTCTGAGCCATCTCTCCAGCCTATGCTCACATTCCTAACAGTTGGAGGGTGTGGGTGGTCTTTGGTTATTTGATGGGTTATGAATGTTTGTTATTACTTAGGGAAATATAGGAATATAGGATAAAAAGACAACTATTAATCCCAGATATTTTGCATTAGCATGTATTTTAGTATATTGATACAAATTTAAAGTTAATTTTGTTACCCTGTATATATGTTTCTACTCTTGTTTGGGATGTTGTAATTATGCAGTTCATTTAGAAATGCAATGTATAAGCCGGGCGTGGGGCGACGCTTTAATCAGCACGGGGGGAGGCAGGAGGATCTTGTGAGTTCGAGGCCAGCCTGGCTAAAGTAGCTCCAGAAAGCGCAAAGCTACACAAGAAACCTGTTGAAAAAAAAAAAAAAAAAAAAAAAAAAAAAAAAAAGAAATGCAATGTATAAATAAGAAACATAAGTTAATAGTCAACTACAATAATCAAATTTGTAGATATGTTAGGTATGTTTTCAGGATCATATAGAGATATATTTTAGATAGATGATCTTCAAATACTTCAAAGACATATAGAATATAGTATTTAAGATGTTTTAATAACAGGTTCTTTTTTTATGACAATGAGACATGTCTGCTTCTGGCAGCACCAGTCTCCTTCTGAGAAGATGATGGGCATTGAAGAAACTCCATATAGAGTTTACTTTCTTTGTGGCAAAAGTTAGCCACTAGGCAAGAAAATGTCTTTGCCTCAATGGCTGACAATATGCTGCCCAAATTGGACAAGCAGGACACAAAACAAAGGACTGCCAAATTTTGCCAAGACAAGGTTGGACAGCCCTTCAGAAAATCCTGCTTCACAGTTAAGTCTGTCAGATATTCTAGGCCTGTAGGCCAAAGATGGATGCCCCAACGTTACAGAGGAACCTTGGGTGACTGTCCAGGCAGCCAGCTGTTTCTGTCATTTCTCACAAATTTTGGAAGTCAAGCTTGTACTTCCTGCTTACTCAGGTAATATTATTTCCTTCTTGGGTTTCTGATGGAGTTGAAGACCTTATAGTTATAGTTTTCCTTGTTACCAGATTCAGAAAAGAAAGTCACTAAAGAGGTGTAAAGTGTATAAGGTTGAGAGACATTAAAAGATAGTTTGGGTAATGCAAGCTAGGATAGAAAGTGAATTAGGTACAACATTTTGGACTTACCAAGATAGGATAGATGTGGAGTATTTTCTGTGAATTTGTTGTTTATGGAATAGACAGTGTTGATGTATTTATTATCTGTATATATTGTATATAGTTATTGTACTTATTGTATATAGTTTTTCTTATATTAATTATAACCTTTTTTATTTTAGACAAAAAAGGGAAAATATTTTGTTTGTGCTCTCACAATTAAAGCCTACCTGGAGATCAGAGTACAGAGCTAGCCACTAGAGGCCGTGCAGTGGTGGCACATGCCTTTAATTCCAGCCCTTGGGAAGAGGAAATAGAAAGTGATATGGCTGGGCAGAGAGAGTAAGTAATAAGGCAGGGTGGAGATAGGAGCTCTGCCCTTTTAGGCTGAGGATTAGGTAGAGGTAAGAAGTCTCTCTAGTGGCTGGCTCCTTTACTGATCTTTCAGCATTTACCCCACTATCTGGCTCCTGGTTTTTATTATTAAGACCAATTAGGATTCATGCTACAGCAAGCATCATAGTTTCATGGTCCAGATGACAGGTACTTGATGTTTACAGAACTGGTCCCACCTCTTCATAAAAAAGCTGGATGTAGGCAAGTTGGCCCAGGAGAATCTTTGAGCCTAGGAGTTCAGGGCTAGCCTGGGCAAGGATGACTATATAAGAAGATAAGACAAGTGGATATATTTGAGGGATTTTTCTGTGAATGCCATCCCAGCATAAGCACAGAGACACAGTCCTCCGATGATGATGATGATGAGTGTGTGTGTGTGTGTGTGTGTGTGTGTGTGTGTGTGAGCTTCTGAACAAAAGATAATCCTCTTAACAGATTGGGTTTTTGTTGAGTTTTGGAGATCATTTCAATTCCCTTTATGTGGTTGAGAAATAATTAGTCACATTATTTGTTATGGAAGTGTTACAAGTTCCAATTTGCCAAGGTAAAGTGTCAAAGCAGTCAGAAGTGAGACGCACCTGGGAGGTTTTGGCAGGCACGGAAGACGTGATTCCTTTGTTCTCCTTCCTTCTCTTTCCATCTGCCAAAGGGAGTTGAGTACCCTTTGAATGGTGTTAACAGGCACTCCCACCAGGATGGAATGTAAACTAAGACAACAGAAAAGACAACTCTCCCTACAGAGGATTTTTGCAGAGATATGTACACCTTTATAAAAGGAGAGTTTGCTCGTTTTTTTAAGTATTTAAGAACATTACATTATGAGCCAGGTGTGGTGGCGCACACCTTTAATCCAGCACTCAGGAGGCAGAGGCAGGTGGATCTCTGTGTCTACAGAGCAAGTTCCAGGACAGCTAGGGCTACACAGAGAAACCCTGTCTCTAAACCACTTCCCTCCCTGCCCCCTCCCCCAAATCCAAAATATTACATTGTAAGATGATGTCTTAGTTTGGGTTTCTATTGCTGTGAAGAGACCCCGTGACCATAGCAACTCTTAGAAAGGAAAACATTTAATTGGTGCTGGGTTACAGTTTCAAGGGCTTAGTCCATTATCATCATGATGGGAAGCATGGTAACATGTATGTAGGCAGACATGATGCTGGAGACGGAGACAAGAATTCCACATCCAGCTCCTCAGAACCCAGGAAGACAGAGTGAGCCACTGGGCCTGGCTTGAGTTTATGAAACCTTGAAGTTTATCCCCAAGACACTTCCTCCAACCAGGCCACACCTCCTAATAGTATCACTCCCTATAAGCCTATTAGGGACTTTTTCATTCTAAACACCACAGATGGTGATTTTTTTTTAAGTTAAAAGTGTGAGATGGATCGTCAGATAAAAGCATAAAAGTGTGTAAAGTCGCTATGCAAGCCTGATGTCCTGAGTCTGATATCTGGATCCTATTGTAGAAGAAGAGAATTGATTCCTGAAAGCTGTTCCCTGACCTCCACATACGCCACTCCAGTGTCAAATAAAATAAAGGAAATTTCTCTTCTCTCTCTCTTTTTTTTTTTTTTTTTGGTTTTTTGAGACAGGGTTTCTCTGTGTAGCTTTGTGCCTTTCCTGGATCTCGCTCTGTAGCCCAGGTTGGCCTCGAACTCACAAAGATCCGCCTGCCTCTGCCTCCTGAGTGCTGGGATTAAAGGTGTGTGCCACCACCGCCCGGCAGGAAATCTCTTTTACAAACAAAATTATTGGGGCATGAGAGAAGGAGCCAGCACTTGCTGCTCTTCCAGAGAATCTGAGCTTTGTTCCCAGGACCCATGTCTGAAAGCTCACAAATGCTTCTAATTCCTGTGACAGCCCCCTTTTGGCTCCCACAAACACCAACACACATGTGGCATATACTCGTTCAGATATATATATATAGGTAAATAAAACATTAAAAAAAAAAAACTTTTTTTAAAAGAGGCATCAGTGGTGGCACACAACTTTAACCCAAGCACTCGGGAAGCAGAGGCAGGGGGATCTTTGAGTTCAAGGCCAGCCTGATCTACAGAGCAAGTTCCAGGACAGCCAGGACTACACAGAGAAACCCTGTCTTGAAAAAACAACAAACAAAAGAGGTTGTGTTGTGTCCCATGCCTTTAACCCCAGCACTTGGGAGGTAGAGCAGGCAGATCTCTGTGAGTTCCAGGAAAGCCCCCAAGTGATCTATGTAGTGAATTCCAGGACTTCCAGGGCTACATAGAAAGACTCTTGTTTCAAATGTCAATATTTTTAAAAGAACACAAATATTATATTATTTATTCTTATTTTAGTTTCTTAAGATAAAGCCTCATGCATCCAGCTTGGCCTTACATTAGCTGAGCCTGGCTTTGAATTCCTGATCCCCTGCCTCCTGCCAGGACCTCCAGAGAGCTGGGATTACAGGCCACCACACCTGGCTTTTTGTTTTCCTGAGTCAGGGGGCAGCCCAGGGCGTCCTCTCACCTATAATCTTCTTTCCTAAGCCTCCTAAGCACTGTGATTACAGGTGTGCACCACAGGAGGATGAGGATTTAGATTCCCTGATAAGCAGACAGACAGGGAGAGGAGCCATGGCTAGGTAATAATTGTCCAAGATGGCTGGCTTTTTCCTTCCCCTCCTGACCAGAGACAAAAGGCAGACATCATAAAACGGGCCTGGGGGGGCTTTTTCTCCTACCAAGAAACCCTCTGCTGATGGACTGGCTCAGCAAGTTCCAGTCACTTCAGGACACGTTTAAATGACAGTTGTGCGCCGAGCAACCAGCCTGCCTTTCTTCAGACTGACCAACCCTAAATTAGGGGAGGAAGACCCTTCAGCAACTAAAAAACAAACAAACAAAAAAACCAAAAAGACAAACCAGCCTTTAGGAGGTAACTGGGTTCTGGCTTCCTCTGGATATCTGCTGTGTGAGTGTGTTTTCTTAACCTCAATAAAAAAAAACTGCTCATTCTGTCTGCTGTGTTCAAGATTTCTCTGCTGCTCTATTGAGACAGAGACTTCTCTGCCTTTTAATTCTTTAACCAGTGAGAAAACCAGCCCAAGGATGGCCCCTAGATGGTAACAACACTATGCTGCTTTGATCCTCCATGCCCACGAACAAGTGGAGTTTTAAGTTGTATAAACAGTGATTTCTAAAACTCACTGGTTCGGTCAGCTCTCCCAGAGACTGGCACTTAAGTTTCTCTTGTTCTCAGTTAAATAAGAAAGCTGCACACGTCCTTATTCCCACCAGCGGGTTCCCCTGTGAAACATTCTGAAGTCAGTAGGCAATAACACTTAATGTTACGTGATTATTATGCCTCTGAAACTGACTCAGACATCTTTTCTCCCTCCCCCCTCATAGGGGACATTCTCTCCCTCCACCCCTAGTGCTAGGCACAGAACCCAGGCCCTCTGGAACACTGAGCCTCTGAGCCCCAAGATCACATTCCTTACTCTTATCTGGCCGGCAGCTGGAGTCCCTCGGCTCCTGCATTATCTCCCAACAGGGCCAGAGGCTACTTAAACTGGTGGTTTGGGGCACACACCTCTCAGGCTGCTCCAGCACCTGCCTGCCTGTATCTACCTGCAGTTGGCCACTGGAGAATCTCCAGTCCTCGATCGGACCCCCACCCCCACCCCAGGGGTTAGCCAGAGGCCTTCAGTTCTCCACTTCTCAGATAGTCTGTGAAGGGTGGAGCCTTCTCGGCTTCAGCTGTTCTTAATTAAACCCTTTGGGCTCTCAGGAGAAATGACTCAGATTTTACACACCCTCACCCCCAGTTTTTTGTTTTGTGTGTGTGTGTGTGTGTGTGTGTGTGTGTGTGTGTGTGTGTGTATGTATGGTGTATATTTGAGACAGCCTTGTGTGGGATTCACTGGGTAGCTCAAGCTTCAAACTCCTGGCAATTCTAATCAGCACCCCCCCCCCCAAATCACATGGGATTACAGACAAGGCCCTGTCCAGACCTTATTTTTCTTTTAAGGGGAAAAATATATGTCACAGGTGATAGCTAATCTTGGTTGTCCACTTGACTACATCTGGAGTCAAGCATCTGGGCACTCCTGTGAAGCAATATCTTTCTTTTTTTTTTAAATTGTATCGTTTGAGTTGGGAAGACCCACCATAAATCTAGGTAACGACTTCTGGTGGCAACCCATGTAGAAGGACATGGAAGAAGAAGAAAGCTTTTGTTTTTTGCCTGCTGTCTTAGTTTGGGTTTTATTGCTGTGAAGAGACACCATGACCATGACAACTCTTTTTTTTTTTTTAGTATGTAAGAATAGTGTTTATTACCAGCATGTGGGGTCAAACACCCATACAAAATGGCGACAACCCTGACAGGAACATGCAGGCTCCTTTTAAGTACAGCTAGGGGAATTTCGGGAACAGTTAGGTCATCTCAAACATAATTGGTCGAGCAAGCAGCATTTACACTAGTTACTAGTCTTTTAATTGGCTAAGGTTCAGTTTTACCATTTTTCTTTTTGAACATAAAAACAGGTTATAATTCAAAAGTCCAGGGTTATTTGAAACTGGAAAATATTTTCACTGTAGAAAATAGTAAATATGATAACATTTCCCAAAAAGCCCTTTTATGCCAAATAATGGCTGAATTATACATATAAAAGTTGATTAGATTCTGGGATACAGAAGAAACCTATCTTCATCTGTTCAGAGAGCTATGTTTTACTTAAGTTGTGTAAGTGAGATTCCTATTCATCTTCCCCTTCACTGTTTGATTTACAGCAGACATTTTTCTATAGGCTAATCCATAATCTAATAATCCCCTCCTGAATGTACAGCCAACATATTCTTTCATCAGCTTGATACAGTACAAATTCTTATCTTATCTAATAGTGAAATGTTTTACTAAAGCTTGCCCAGTGATTGGGTAAAACCAAAACTTATTATAAGCCACAGTCATCCTAGGTTCCCCCCTGCTAGGTAGTCTCCCTGGTTCTGTGGGTTGCAGTCTGATTGTCCTTTGCTTTATATCTAGTATCCACTTATGAGTGAGTACATACCTGTTTGTCCTGAGTCTGGGTTATCTCGCTCAGGATGATATTTTCTAGTTCCATCTATTTGCCTGCAAATTTCATGATGTCATTGTTTTTTATTTCTGAGTAGTACTCCATTGTGTATATGTACCACATTTTCTTAATCCATTCTTCAGTTGACGGGCATCTAGGTTGTTTCCAGGTTCTGGCTATTACGAATAATGCTGCTATGAACAGAGTTGAGCATTTGTGGTATGATTGAGCATTCCTTGGGTATATACCCAAGAATGACATGGTAACTCTTACAAAAGAAAACATTTAATTGGGACTGGCGAACAGCTCCAGAGGTTCAGTCCATTATCAGCATGGTGAGAAGCATGGCAGTGTGCAGGCAGGCTGGAGAAGGAGCTGAGAGTTCTACATCTTGATCTGCAGGCAGCAAAAGAAGACTGTGTTACATTGGGCATAGCTTAAGCATATAACACCTCAAAGCCCCCCTACACAGTGACACACTTTCTCCAATAACACCACACCTTCTAATAGTGCCACTTCCGATGGGCCAAGCAGTCAAACGCATGAGTCTATGGGGGTCACACCTATCCACACCACCACACCTGCTTGCCCCGTTCTTGCCCACAAGTTATTCTATCCTGTAGTTGAGGCATTCCTTCTCTAGTATTAGAACTTCTTCAGAATTTCAGTGTAGACTCTAGGAATCTTAGAGTAGTTCTCTAGGAATCCTTGGGGACTCCAGCGCCAGGTTGGGACTGATGAGACATGCAGTCTTTTGGACTGAACAACTACACAATTCTCGGCTCTCCTGTTAAGAGACAGCCATTGCTGAATTTCCCAGACAGCTTGTCAGCCACTCTAATGAATCTTTCATATATATATGAATAAGATATATTCATTCTAGCCACTCTACTATTCTGTTAAAAAACACTAACTATACTACACTTTCATGAGATAGTCTGCTTTAAAATGACTTTTATTGCTAGGAGATGATGGAGCACGCCTTTAATCCCAGCACTTAGGAGGCAGAGGCAGGTGGATCTCTGTGAGTCGAGGCCAGTCTAGTCTCCAAAGCAAGTTCCAGGATAGGCTCCAAAGCTACACAGAGAAACCTTGTCAAAAGCCAAAAAAAAAAAAAAAAAAAGACTTTTATTTTGGTAAAAAGAAATGTTACTCTAAAAAGTTTTTAAGGTGCTAGCTGGACATGGAGACATACATCTGTAATCCCAGCAATTGGTAGAGGGAGAGAGGAGGGCCAAGAGTTCAAGACCAACCTTGGCTATGTAGGGAATTTAAGATCTGCTTGGCCTACATGAGACCTTTTCTCTCTCTCTCTCTCTCTCTCTCTCTCTCTCTCTCTCTCTCTCTCTCTCTCCACACACACACACACACACACACACACACACACACAACACACACACACACACACACACACACATGGCATAAAGGTTACAAAAAGAACTTTTCCAAGTGTCTGCAACCCCTGATATTGCTGTTGCCCTTCTTGTCTCCTATAGTTTGAAGGTAATACCCTCCTGCTGAAGACAACACGACTTTGGACACAGGACTTGGAGATTCCCAGCTGGATCTGACCTGAGAAGCCCCCCTGAGGAATAGCTGTCTTAGCACTGAAAGATGGTATGCAAGCTGCCAAAGGAGGGACCCAGCCAACCGTCTACCCAGCTGAGACCCTGTGGTCCACAGCAATGATCTGCATGGTCAGATATTCCTAAAGGTGCAAGAGTGGCTTGCATACCTTGGTAGTAACCACCAGCCGTCTAAATGGACTTAAGACCTGCTGGGCAAGAAGGAAATGATGCTTAGGGCTGGAATCCTAGCCAACTCCTCTCGGCTGGTGAGGTCATGGATCTGAGAGGGGAACCCACTGCCACTTTACGAAACCGTCCTAATTCCCAACTGCACTCTACTTATCCTTATACACATAGGTAAGTGTAGCTCTTACGCCTCATCAAAGAAACTGAACATTACAACTGGTCCAAATGCAGACATAAAGTGCTCATGGGTTGCCCTGCCCAATGGATACGTCTACAACACAACTCCTGGACCTAAGGCCCAGAGAACATTGTGGAAGAGGGGAGCAGGAAGGTTGTAAGAGCCAGAGAAGCAGGAAAACTCCTGTGAGATTGTGTCTTCTAGAAATGACGGAGAAGCTTCACCAATGATAGCTCAAAAATATGGCTGCCTAAACAACATCTGAACAAGTACAACACCCATAGACATGCTCACACAGAAGGGGAAGATCTCATGGGACCTCACCCATGACAGAGACCTCTGCTCAGTTAAGGAAAGGCGAGAGCATGAGAATAAGTCTTCCCAGAAATTGTCATATTTAATGGCTGCGAGACTGGACCACTAAATAAATAAATAAACAAACAAACAAATAAATAAATAAATAAATAAAGCCGGACGGTAGTGGCACACATGCCTTTAATCCCAGCACCTGGGAGGCAGAGCCAAGCGGATCTCTGTGAGTTTGAGGCCAGCCTGGTCTACAGAGCAAGATCCAGGACAGGCACCAAAACTACACAGAGAAACCCTGTCTCAAAAAACCAAAAAAAAAAAAAAAAAAAAAAGTTTATGGTGTGTGTGTGTGTGTGTGTGTGTGTGTGTGTGTATGCAGGCCTGCCTTGAAAGAGATGTGAGGGGAGAGAGCGAGAAATGGGCGGAGTTTGCTTTTAAAGGGGGTCTTTAGGCATGCGTATAAAGGCTTGCGCCGTGTGCATAGGTTACACAGTGACGATTGGCCATGAGACCCTGGGCTGACAACGATTGAGCAGTCATAGGACCCTGGGTGCCTGCTAGACATTTGCCTGAAATGCTAACAGAAATCACATACACAAAACTAACACTAAACGAACAGACCAAGTTATATTTATATATTCATGCGTATATATGTAACCGTAACAATTAAAGAAAAAGAGGCTCTGAATTTGAGAGGTACCAAGTCGGGGAATGTGAAAGAGGGAGGAAAGGGGAGGAGGAAATGATGTGACTATATTTTAACTTCAAAAACTTGAAAAGAATACAGAAGTAATCAATTAAAGGCTCTTAATACACATCGCTGAACATTTCGACTGCTCTTAACCCCTACATTTTGATTTTTAAATTTACCACAATTTTATAAGGCATCCATGGCATAAAGACCGTGACAATAACTTTCCAAATTCTATTAACCAAATGTGAAAGAAAAGGATTTTCTGTCCTGTGTGTTTCTCCCGTCCCCCATCTTGCCTTTACCTCCCACTCCCAACGTGTTAGAATGTGTCCCTCGAAGCCGTGAAGGAACGCTGGCAAACTGAACAGGCTTCGAGAGAGAAGGTCTTGTTCCTACTGTGGTGCTCCAGGTGGCTCTGAAGGTCGGGTTGCCTGAAGGACTTGCTGATCTTCTCCAGCCGGAGGCCTCCCTGCGCTGGGCAGCCACTGTTACTGTTTCGATGCCTGAGTTTGGGAGGAAGACCAAGAGGCAGACACCGGGTAAGGGAAAGGGAAAGGGCCGGATGAGCTTGTTCTCATGGAGCAGTGGTCCTCAACCTTCCTGATGCTGCGACCCTTTAATACAGTTCCTCATGGGGTGGTGACCGACCCCCAGCAACCACAACATTATTTTCGTTGCACTTCAAAACTGTAATTTTGCTACTGTGATGAATCGTAATGTAAATATTTGTAGAGATAGAAGTTTGCCAAAGGGGTCAAGACCCACAGGTTGAGAACCACTGGCGTGAAGGATCACTGGAGGCAGACGCTTGAAGGAGAAAGAGAAGAAATGGGGATAGGGATGTAGCTGAGCTGGTAGAGTGCTTTTCTTTTTTTTCTTTTCTTTTTTTTTTCGAGACAGGGTTTCTCTGTAGCTTTGGAGCCTGTCCTAGAACTCGCTCTGTAGCTCAGGCTGGCCTCGAACTCACAGAGATATGCCTGGCTCTGCCTCCCTGAGTGCTGGGATTAAAGGCGTGCGCCACCACCGCCTGGCAAAGGACTGGAGTCACTCAGAATCACAACCATGGAATAGAGAAACCTGTGTTCAATTCTTTTTTTTTTTTTTCAGAGCTGAGGACCGATCCCAGGGCCTTGCGCACTACTGAGCAAATCTCTAACCCAAGCGCTTTTCTAACATACACAAAGCCCCGGGTTTGATCTCCAGCACTAGAATGAAACTGGGCATCGGAGGAACATGGCTCTAACCCAGCATTCAAGGGGGGGAAGCAGGAGGATCAGAAGTTAAGGTCTCCATCCTTCGCTACATAGCAAGTTGAAGACCACTCTGGAATACACGAGACCTTATTTAAAAACAAAACAAAACCGCCGGGCGGTGGCGGCGCACGCCTTTAATCCCAGCACTCGGTAGGCAGAGGCAGGCGGATCTCTGTGAGTTCGAGGCCAGCCTGGGCTACCAAGTGAGTTCCAGGAAAGGCGCAAAGCTACACAGAGAAACCCTGTCTCGAAAACAAAAGGAAAAAAAAAAAAAAAAAAAAAAAAAAACCAACCAACCAAATTATCAACCAGAAAAAGTCAGCCATCTCGACAGTGAAGTACCTCCCCAGGAACAGATAGTGTACAGATTACGGAGCGGGCAACAAGAGAGTTTGCAAACTCTGCTTGGGCATGCTCGGGGATTCAGTTTGTGGGCGATACGATTATTAGTTATTCGGCAGATCTTTAGTTCACAAAGAAAGCTCCTTCCAGGCTCAGGGAGGCCATCCTGGACTACAGACCGAGTTCTAGGCCGGAGCTGGAGCAGGAGGATCTGAAACATGGACGCTGCCAGGGAAGGCATGTATGGCATAGGGAATAGACATGCTGTAGGAGAGGGTCAGTAGAAGTGAACGGACAGACATTTATTATTTGGTTTAAAGGTATGGTTCCTGAATCAAGCCCCAGCCACCCAAAGCAGGTTATAAAAACCAGAAGTGAGAGAAAACTCCAATCTTCCCTGCCTGTAAGAAAAACAACCACAGAATCAGGAGTTAAACCTGAAAACAGTGAGGAGAAAGACCAAATCCACGATTGTCCAATGAAAATAAGCTTTATTAAAATACTGGCCGGGATTATGGACACTGGCCAAGTCCATACCCAGGATTCCCAGAGAATGGTGCTGAATTATGTTAGTCAGGTGCTCATGAAGGCAGAACCCACAAGGCTATGGTACTTCCCACCTTTGTCCAATCAGGGGCAAACATACATCCTGATGGTCTTCCTGTCTACATACCTCCTACCTATGTGTGATCAAGCACATCCTATGCAGTTGGGGCAACCAACCTTGTTTACAGAAGTGAAAACACAGGGCTTGTTATCTTACAGTCCCCTGCAGTCTAGGAAGTTATCTGTCCTTAGGCAAGTGGGGCTCACAGGTTAACTTTAGTCTTTATACGGAGCCATAAAAAAAAAAAAAAAATCCATGCCAGGCGGCGGCGGCGGCGGCGGCGGCGGCGGCGGCGGCACACGCCTTTAATCCCAGCACTCGGGAGGTAGAGCCAGACGGATCTCTGTGAGTTCGAGGCCAGCCTGGGCTACCGAGTGAGTTCCATGAAAGGCGCAAAGCTACACAGAGAAACCCTGTGTCTCAAAAAACAAAACAAAACAAAACAAAAACAACAACAACAACAAAAATCCTAAGCACAAATCAGGAAGTTACCCTTGTAGCTCAGGCTGGATTCAAACTCACTCTACAGGAGAGAGCCTTGAATTTCTGATCTTCGTATCTCTACCTCTTGAGTGCTAGGATTACAGGTATGCATTCCACACCAGGTTTATGTGCCGCTAGAGAGCAATCTAAGAGCTTTGTACCTGTTAAGCAAGCACTCTAGCGACTGAACTACATTTGGTTTTTGAAGTAGTGTTTTGCTCTGTAGCTCATGTGAGTAACCAGATGCTAACCAGCTAGCTCCCCCAGCCTGCCTTCAGCAACTCAGCACCAGCGGTTACATCATCACCAGCCGCCAAATGTGACACAGGAAAGTTCCTCGCCATCACAGCCCACTCACTAGTTCTGTCTGTCTCTCTCGCTGTCTCTAACTCTGTCTCCCTTGTCCCTGCTCCGAGGTGGCCTTTCGATCCTCCCCCCGACCCCACCCCCAGTAGATCCCTTGCATGAGAGCTGTTGTGTGGCCTGATCTCTGTGGCATTCCTTGGCCCCGATCTGCCAAAGTACCCTTCCTCGGCTAAACCCTCATAGCTCAGGTTGCCTGGAACTCATGGCAATTCTCCAGCCCCAACTTTCCTAATGATAGAATAACGGGCATAAGGCATTATATATGGCATATCTATAGATATTATTCAGGTATTTTTCTGTTACCTAAATAATGTCCTTTACAGCAAAAGAAAAGCCTAGGCAATATACTATACAATGTATTCAGTGGGGGTACCTCTTTATCTGCCTTTAATTGGAGATAATTTTTAAAAATCTTTCATGATATTAAGTTTTTTTTGAAGAGTGCAGGTCATCTATTTTATAACTCCTCAGTTTAAATGTACTTGTGTTTCCTTGCAATTAAAGGCAGAGGGCAGAGATTTTAAGAAGTCCCACATATTTATCAGAGAGAACGGGATGTGATAGCAGCAGGTTGTCCTCTGAGCAGAATCTCTGATCTAGCTTTGATCCCTGGTGGAGGATGCATCTTCCGTCAGACAATCTGTTTTTTCCTCCTGTCTCCAGTGTCAAGCCTGAGTTCCTTGCTAGTTATCCACTTCCTAAGAAGGGTTTGTCCGGCTCTGGGTTCTCAGTTATGGTCTGTGGTGGTGAGGAAGGCTTGGCGGCAGACTCCTGAGGTGACTGTTCAGGCTACAATGGCAAGAAAAGACTGATAAGAAAAAACATTTCCTTTTGTCAACATTGTTGAAAAGCTTCCTTTATGGTAAGTCGTCCCTGCCTTCCAATGTGCAGGTAATGGAAGAGGTGGTCGCATCATTCTGCACAGATGAGATGTGTGTAAGACTTTCATATTCACGGTAAGTGAGGATTTTTAATATGACTTTTGCTTCTGAGTCAACAAACGGTTTACATTTGCAAAAGAACTTGGTGACCAGATTATTACTCTCTCGTTGTTTTATAAAACAAGGAAGAGGCTGGGGCATCCCAGAGGCTCAAAGTTATTACATGTTCCAGCTGCAAGAAATGGATAGATAGGAAGGCTAAAGGATACCAAGGTGTGTGGTGGTATTCTAATTGTACTGAAATGTGATTTTGATTGTATGTTAATAAATAAAGTTGCCCGGGGGTCAGAGCTATTAGAGCCATAGACAGAGTGTGGTGGTGGTGGCACACGCCTTTAACCCCATAGATCTCTGTGTGTTCAGGGATATAGCCAGCATTGGAGACATATGCCTTTAAGACCTGGGGGGCTGTACATACTGACAGTGACGAGGCAGTCACGTGTTTGGGTTTACAACCAATGAGAAGGCAGAACAACATACTATTAAAAAAAAACCCGAACAGACAGTAAGTAGGTCTCTTTCGGGAAGCTGGGACACCGCAGGCGGAAGGGTGAGATTTTAGCTCTGAGCTCTGACCTCTCGGCTTTCTCTTTTACATTGGTTCTGTGTTTCTTATTTAATAAGACGGTTGGTTACATCTACAAAGATGGCTCTGGGGGTGGGGGACTTGCAGCACCAAACCTGATGACTGAGTTCAACCCCCAGAACCCAAACGCTAGAAGAAAGAAGCAACTTCTGAAAGTTGTCCCCTGACCTCCACACACATGGCCATGGTGTGTATCACTTTCTTTCCTCAAACAAAAGAGTGAATGAATAAATAAATACATGCAAAAAAGAATTAGAATTACAATCATCTCAAAATTTAACAGAGTTGAGACCGAACCCCAGGCTCTGTGTCTAGTTTCTTGGCAGTACTGAGTTCTCCAGTCTTTGTCCATCTCCTCACAAACACAAGGCAATGTGGACACATTGTATGACTTTGGTATGGTTTCCAGAGATAGCAACTTGCTTGTCAAGTTTTCTCCGACTGGTGTAAAATTATCTTAACATGAAATCAATTATTAGTCATTTTACAACATACATTTCAGCTGGCCGTGGTGGGGCACACCTTTAATCCCAGCAGTCAGGAGGCAGAGGCTGGTGGATCTCTATTAGTTCAAGGCTAGAATGGTCTATAGAGTGAATTCTAGGTCACTTTGACCCATATACTGAATTCTATGACCAGATTGGTCTATCTAGTGAGCCCTAGGCCAGTCTGGTCTACATAGTGAGACCCTGTCTCAAAAGCTAAAACCAAATTAAAAGGGTGCAGGGTACGTGTGTGGGCAAGTGGCTCAGTGGTTAAGGGCACTTGATGCTCTTGCAGAAGACAGAAGTTCTGTTCCAGCATGGGACAGTTTTACAACAGCCTACAGCTCTGGTTCCAGGGGATCTGACATCCTCTTCGGTTCCCCTTGGGCATCTACATACATGTGCACACACACACACACACACACACACACACACACACACACACACACACAAATAATACAAAGGAATCTCCAAAGACAAAACAAAAAGCATACATTTCAAGCCAGTGTGGTGGTCCAAGCTATCCCAGCCCTTGGGAGATGGATGAGAAGTACCAGAAATTCGTTGCTATTCTTCTCTACATAAATGCCTTAAAACACCAGTAAATAAATAAACAAAATGAAATAAAAGCATAATTTATACATTTCAGCAACACTTGCCGTCTTAACTGTTTCCATATTAAAACCATGAAACTCTTGCTTGCCTGTGAAATTCCATTGGCCTCTTTCCCATTGAAGCCCCAGATAAAGAGTTATTTTCAGAGCATGATATGGGGAAGCATCTTTGAGGTAGGAACATGCGCAGCTCTCTGCTTTCCCAGAAAGTCCTGGGGGCAAGAGGCACCGAGTTAACCCCTTAGTGAACACTCCCGGTGATGACATTCAGCAAGTCAGTCTTCCAAGCACTGTTTCACGGCCAGATTTCTG
This sequence comes from Peromyscus leucopus, assembly GCF_004664715.2. NCBI lineage: Eukaryota > Metazoa > Chordata > Mammalia > Rodentia > Cricetidae > Peromyscus > Peromyscus leucopus. The sequence goes on along the minus strand of NC_051079.1, from coordinate 43,900,801 downwards.
TTGCTTTATTTTTCCTGTGGACTGCCAGCCAGGTCTTCTGGGATCTATAGATTTATAGACCGGCAGCGCTGGGATAGATAACAGCTTTGCAGCAGCACAAGACTTACAAGCTCGATTCTCAGCACTGGGGCGAAAGGGAGGCAGGAGAGGAGGGAGGGAGAGGGAGGGAGTCGGGACAAAGGCCTGCTCTTTAATTGACGTTTGCTGTGGTTTAAGCGCTACACTCCAACCCCACCCCACCCCCTTCAACCCTGTCAGGTCTTCTGGGACGTTAATTAGTAAGATATCTGTGTCATCTCAAGAAAGAAGTAGTCATTGGGCTTGGTGGCCCAGGCCTTTAATCCCAGCACTCAGGAATGTCAGGTCCCAAAGAAATCTGGGACCGGTCTCACTCCGTACCTGTGGCTCCTCCCAGCACTGGCCACCCCGCCCCCTACCCTAAACCTCTCCAGCCCAGGGGCTGGGTTTCCATGGTGCCCCAGCTTCTGATCCTTGTATACTGCAGCCATTTCTGCTACATGCCGCCCTCTTGCCTCCCCCTTTTGTGTTGTGCCCTCACCCCCGTCCTGTCCCATCCCCAGGCTCCTTCCCCGCTCTCCCCGCAATGGCCCAGTTCAGACTGGACCCTTCCAGATAGATGCCTCTGGCCGTTCTCTCACTCATAACTACAATAAAAACCTTCTCAATTGTACCTAGGAGCGACCGTGACCCCTTTTCATTCAACCTCACCCCCAGTTTCCGTGTGGAATCTTAAATCCTTAGTGCCCCAGTACTGCGAGTGGGTTGCAGCGGGCAGTGTTTGCGTGGGGGCAGCAGACCCTTCAGAATGGACTCATGCCTTTCCATCCAGCATGAATGGTTCACCGCTTCAGGAGTTCGTCCTCTTTTGCTGTCCCGCTATCTGTCATGGGTTGGAGCGGCACAAAGCCCTCACCAGATGCTGCCGCCACACTCTTGGCCTTTCCAGATTCTAGACCCAGGTGCCCAAATGAACGTTTTCGTTTATAAATACCATCCTCAGGTATTCTGTTACATCAGTAGAAAATAGACTAGGACAACATTAGTGTTTTATGTGCGTGTGGGCCTCAAGCCAGAGAACTAGAAATTCAGAGTTGAGTAGACCCAGGAGTTTATGTATCATTTTACCGAAGGGAAAAGAAAGGATTTGGAGCTGGTTATTCATGGGAAGGTGACTAAAGAATGCACTGTAGCTCGGTGCTGGTGATGCACATCTTTAATCCTAGTGCTTGGGAGGCAGAGGCAGGCAGATCTCTGAGTTCAAGGCCAGGCTGGTCTACAGAGTAAGCCATGGTCTACAGGACAGCCATGACTACTCAGAGAAACCCTGTCGAGAAAAACAAAAACAAGAAGAAATGCTAGGAGATATAGGGTGCTTAGTAAGTGTTATGCACATGAGAATCGACCTTTTCTTCCTAGTAAAGGGGAGGGGAATGTGTTGACAGGGGTTATTTGTGTCCTGCTTCTAGGCAGAAGGGACTTGGGTCAAGTTTCCTGTGCTGTTTCTTCATGGCCTTTAGTTCAGCACATGCTTATGCTGAAGTGGCCCTGTTTATTGTGGCATATTCTGACCTCCTTTAGTACACAGAGGACCTTGACTCAGTAGCAAAAAGAACCAGGGGAAACCCTGCTAGCCTATATGCCAGTTCTGGTTTGACTCATCAGCCAACTGAAAAGAAAAAAGTGACTCTAAGAACCTTGTGGGCCACAATCCCCAGGATCAGAGGGTCCCGCCCTCACAGTCAGAGGGTCCCATTCTCAGGTCAGAGGGTCCCATCCTCAGGTCAGAGGGTCTGGTCCTCATAGTCAGAGGGTCCCATTCTCAGGTGAGAGGGTCCCATCCTCACAGTCAGAGGGTCCCGCCCTCACAGTCAGAGGGTCCCATCCTCAGGTCAGAGGGTCCCATCCTCAGGTCAGAGGGTCCCACCCTCAGGTCAGAGGGTCCCATCCTCAGGTCAGAGGATCCAGTCTTCACAGTCAGAGGGTCCCGTCCTCACAGTCAGAGGGTCCCATCCTCACAGTTAGAGGGTTCCATTCTCACTGGTCATTCTCTACAATGCAGCTTGCCAGTATTTACCTCTTTTTGGGCCCCATATCTGATTCTAAGCCTAAGGCCCTGGTGTTTTTTGACTTGAGTTTTGTTTCACTTGTTCAGGTTCACCATTTAATCAAAGGAGTTCTTTGTTTTATTTTTTTTTACTTTGTTTTGTTTTTCTGAGACAGGGTTTCTCTGTGTAGCTTTGGCTGCCCTGGAACTCACTCTGTAGACCAGGCTGGCCTCAAACTCACAGAGATCTGCCTGCCTCTTCCTCCCAAGTGCTGGGATTAAAGGCCTGTGCCACCCCTACCCAGCTTAACCAAAGGTTCTTCATATCTAAATATATTCAACATTTTAAAGTGTTGGCTGAACATATTATATTTTCTTGAATTCTATAAATGATAAATACAAGCCAGGTGGTGGTGGCACATGCCTTTAATCCCAGCACTCAGGAGGCAGAGGCAGGCAGATCCTTGTGAGTTCAAAGCCAGCCTGGGCTACAGAGCGAGTTCCAGGTCAGACTCCAAAGCTACACAGAGAAACCCTGTCTCAAAAAAAAAAAAAAAAAAAAAAAAAAAGATAAATAAATACTAAGGTTTTGTTGTTGTTGTTGTTGTTATTGTTGTTTTGTTTTTGTTTTCTTCTTTAAGACAGGGACTCATGTCCCATGTAGGGCAGGCTGATCTACTGATCTCATCTCTACCACCCATGTGTGGAGATTACAAGTTTGTAGACAAGTTTGTAGATTATATATATCTTAGTCTACATATATATATATACACACAACACACACACACACACACACACACACACACACACACGCATACATATACATATACATCTATAGTGTGTGTGCACGTGCGCGCACGCGCGCGCACGGGGTGCTTGCACTCATGTGTACATGCACGGGCATTCGTGAGCTCACAAGCACAAAGTATACGTGTATTGTTTTATGGGGCCAGTGTTGGATGTCAGCTGATGACCTCAGTCACTCTCCACTTTGTTTTGCTTCCTTTTTGGTGGGGTCTCTTCATTGAACATGGAGCTCATTGATTAGGCTAGACCGGCTGGCCAGCAAGCTTCCTTCTCTTCTGCTAGGATCTGTCTTGTCTCTGCTCCCTCAGAGCTGGGCTTACAGATGCACACCACTGCCTTCAACTTTTACGTGGCTTCTAGGCATCCAAACTCCTGTCCTCATGAGTGTGTGGCAAAGTGTTACACCAACTGAGCTGTCTGCCCAGCTTTCTGAGACAGATTTTAAGATCCTTTTTCAGAGCATGAAGTTGGTCAGACCTGCGCCACATTTAAAAGTTAAGTCTACATGGCTTTTATTGTCTCTGAGAACAAAAGCTTTGCAGGAAAAATTGAGAAGGTATGTTGATTTGGCAAATGTTTATTGACTATTTATTTTGTTTAATTTTTTGAGACAGGGTTTCACTGTGTAGCCCTGGCTGACCTAGAACTCACTCTGTAGACCAGGCGGGCCTCAGACTCCCAGAGGTCCACCTGTCTCTGCCTCCCAAGTACTGAGATTAAAGGCGTGCGCCACCACAACTGCCCGGCTTTTGACTCTCTTAATAGTAGACATGATACTGTTGCATTAATCCTAATTGGTCCTAATAAAAATGCAGAGCCAGGTATCAGGGTGAAAACTGAAAGATCAGAGGAGCAGAGCAAACCACAGCCACCACCTCTTACCTCACCAACTCCTCAGCCTGAAAGAGCATGGCTTCCTGTCTCCTCCTGCCTTATATTCCTTTCTCCTCCCAGTCCATTAAGATGTGTACACTGTCTGCTCTGTTCTCTTAGATGATTAATCTTGTGTACCAGTGTGGCTTAACTCACAGAATTCAGATGATCTCTGCTTGCTCTGAGTGCTAGGATTAAAGGTGTGTGATACCACTGTTTGGCTCTGTTTCTCTTTTAGATGGATTAATCTTGTGTAGCCCAGTGTGGCCTTAAACTCTCAGAAATTCAGATGGATCTCTGCCTCTGAGTGCTAGGATTAAAGGTGTGTGCCACCACTGCTTGACCTCTGTGGCTAACTCTGTGACTGGCTCTGTCCTCATGATCTTCAGGCAAGTTTTATTTCTTAGATTACAGACAATATGTCACCACATGGTACTAGGTGTGAGGGATGTAAAGATGAATTGTACAAAGTTCTGGTTCTCAGCGTCTCAACCGATAGATTGTCCAGTGGGGATTGTCCATTTCAGCTGACACTGAGACACACTCACTGAAATTAACTAAGAGACCTCTAAGTGGTGTTTAAAACTGTCATTTAGAACAAGTAGAGCGTGGCCTTTGATCTTTTACAAGGTGCTGGCGAGGTGACTCAGTTGGCAGAGTGCTTGGTTGAGATGCACAAAGCTCTGGGTTTGATCCTCAGCACCAAATAAACCGGAGAATTAAAATCTCAGTGCCTAGAGATGGCGGCCGGAGCACCAAAGGTTCAAAGTGAACTGGGCTGGTGGCGCATGCCTTAAATCCCGACACTCGGGAGGCAGAGGCAGATGGATCTCTATGGGTTTGAGGCTAACCTGGTCTACAGAGTTAGTTCCAGGATAGATAGCCAGGACGACACAGAAAAATCCTGTCTCAAAAAACAAAACAAAACAAACGAACAAAACAATGAATTAGTGGGAGGGTGGAATTCAATGACAGGATGTTGTAGTTAGCTACAGACTGGAACTCTCATCCAAATCTCCACTTCTTACTATATCCAATGCACCCTCAGTTTAAGGCCATTTCTTTGGGGACCAAGGAGATAACTTCCATGATGCTCAGCTGTGACTTGAATGCTTTCAGGTGCCAAGAAGGAGCGTTGCTGCTCTTGGAGTGGGCTGGGGGAGGGTGGAAACAGCCCCTTGGGGACTTACATGATGCTGCTGGCTCCACGCTGGGCAGTAAGCATCTAGGACCTCCTCCCAGAGCCTATGAGACAGTAACATAGACCATGGCAAGACAGGACACTGCCTGGTTTTGCTCCATTTCCTCCTATTGAAGCTGTTTTTTTCTTTCTTTCTTTCAATTTTACTGGTGTATGGTGACTTAGGACTTTCACTTCCTGAGTAGGTAGACAAGAACATTCATGTCTGATGACTAAGCCCAAGAAGAATCACTTGGCTATGAGCAGTCGAATGGTGGGGCTGGAGAATTGGTTCAGCAGTTAAGAGTGGAGGACCCAGGTTTGAGTCCTGGGACCCACATGGTGGCTTACAACTCCAAACACAGGGGATCTGACCTTCCCCCCTCTTATGGCCCCTGAGGGCGCCAGGCACACATGTGGTACACATACATACATGCAGGGGTGGGAGGCCAGCTCCCACTTTTCCTGGGAGGCCAGCTCCCACTTTTCTTGAGGAGAGAGGAATAAGAAATGTTCGGATAGAAAGATACTGTGAAGAAGACAGACAGAAACACAGGATAGCTTTGGGAGGACCTGGATCAATGTCCACCAGCCCCTTCTGTCTCTTCTAAAGGGCTTTTAATAGGATTGCCAAGGGGCGGGGCAAAAGACGCCCCCCCACACCCCTAGCACAGCCAAGTGCAGCCCCGTCCAAACACCTGGCAACCACTCACGTGGTCAAGCCATCCCTTAATGCAGCCCTGCTGGGTAAAGCAAGCTCAGATCACACTAGGAAACCTTTGTGGGGCCCCACATGCAGGCAAACACCCACATACATCAAATAATAAAATGAACCTGAAATAAAAAAAGCTGAATGGACTCTGTGATAGTTCGCAGTCTCCTCGTGACACTGGAATTCTGAAAAAGTTCATGGATTTTCCTCAACCCTAACCCCAGACGGAACAAAACCTTCACGTTAACGGGCCTAATGTTTCTCTGCAAACTCCTTACTTCCTTCCTTTTTTCCTTTATTTCTTGTTTGTTGGTTGGTTTGTTTTGAGACAGGGTCTAACTTTGCAGTCCAGGATGGTCTGGAACTTCCTGCATAGCCCAGAATGGTCCTTTTTTCTTCTTTCTCTAAGTGTGTGTGTGTGGGGGGCACGCATGTGCCCTTGTCCATGTATTGAGGTCAGAGGAACTTTCAGGAGTCACTGGACAAACTGGGGATTTGCTCTTCTGGGGATCCCCAAGGGGTCAGCACACCTGCTGGGACACCAGTCTCCCCAGGCATTAGCAGGAAGATGGCTGCCCTGCCCTGCCCTGCCCCGCCCCGCCCTGCCCCGCCCAGCCCAACTGGCTTGGTTTCTAGAGTTCACTGTCGCTCTGATAGTCAGGCCAGGAGGGTGGAGATGAACTTCCTGCCTAGTTGATTAAGTTTCTTCATTCCTAGAAAACTTAGAAAGCAGTTTCTTTAAGGCCTTAATGTTTGTGAGACTCCTAGAACTCTTTACTCTAGACTGAAAAAAAAAAAATATATTGTAGCTAGAGTTTCCTGCTTGCCACATCAGACAAATCTTTGTCACCGCAGTACACTCAGAAAAAAAACAAGACTATATGCATACAAACTGTATGGTGGCATTCTTGCTACTTTCTTATAGCTTAATTAATCCATTTCATAAATTATACTTCATTGTGTTAGCGTCTTCAATTGCTGGTCATGCTGCTGCTGCAGTTCTCTCCTCTCAGCCTTCGCTTCCAATTCTCCTCTCTCCTTGTCCCCTACTTCCTGCTGCACTGCAATCATATTTTATTATTGACCAATCAGAAATTAAACAGACATAACAATATATATTAATTGTATAAAAACCATGAGTCTCTGTGCATTATTTTAATGCACATTGTACATTAAAATTGTACACACATGCCTAGGATATAGCTGGATCCAATTCACCCTCTTAATTTTTCTTGTT
>NC_051079.1:43876427-43888927 GCF_004664715.2 Peromyscus leucopus | reverse complement strand
TTTTATTTTGGTGCTGGGGATCATGCCTGGAGCTTTGAATTTGCCATTCGAGCACGTTATAACTGAGATACACAACCAGCTTTTAAAAAAAAAATTTATTATTTCTCTCTGTGTCTCTGTCTCTCTATCTCTGTTGGTCTGTCTGTCTGTCACTCACTCCCCACTCTGTGTGTGTGTGTGTGTGTGTGTGTGTGTGTGTGTGTGTGTGTGTGTAGTGTTATGGCATGCGTGTGGTGGCCAGAGGACAACTTGCCATACTCAGTTCTCTCCTTCTACTATGTGTGTTCTGGTGATTAAAGTCAGGTTCAGGCTTGCTGACAAGCATCTTCACCCCCGAGACATCTCTCTGGTCTCCCAACACTTGCTTTTAAAAAAAGAGGAGAGGTGGACAGGGCTTCTGATTCTGGCTCTTTTCCTATTTGCATTCTGAAAGAGAGAGATATCTTGAAATGAAAACCTTATCCACAGCTTTGAACGCTGGTCTAGGTATGGAGACTTCAGGCAGGACTTGGGGTGTCTCTGTGCCTTGTGACAATGCTTCTCCCTGTGGTCCAGGGGGAGGTGGTCAGGGGTTCACCATACTGGGGCATGTGGAATCCAAGGCTTGGTACCGTCCAGTGCGCATTACTTCGGATAGGTAAGCTAGACAGGGGAGATATCCACCGTGGAAGTCCTGCGCAGCAGACTACACGCATACCCAGTGATGTAGTGGACCTCAGGTCCTGCTGAGGGAAAGTGGCAAGAGACAGATTCGGACCTCTAGTCCAATATTGCTTTCATAAGTGAAAAGGCATGAGCACAAAACAGCTACATTCATCGTGTAATAAACATAAGAATATATATGTATATATTAAAAACATCGAAGTAGAGCCGGGTGTGGTGGCATATACCTGTACTTCCAGGACTGGGGATGTGGAGGCAGAGGAGGACCAGGAATCTGAGACCAGGGGATAGAGAAATGGCTCAGCCGTGAAGAGTACTGTTTGCTCTTCCAGAAAGTCCAGGTCCTATTCCCAGCATCCATACGCACTCACAACCTTCTGTAACTCCAGCCCCAGGGGATCCGATGCCTTTCTCTGGCCTCTGAGGGCACCAGGCATGCATATGGTGCTGATGTGCTGCAGGCAAACAGCCATGCACAAAAATAAGATGAAAAAAAAGAAAAGAAAAGAAAAGAAAAAAAGACACTTGAGGCTAATCTGGGCTGTTTATTGGGAAGTCCCCTCAAAACAAAACAACTAGCAACAACGAAGCATCAAATGATGGCTCAGTGAGCTGAGGCTTGAGGACTCGAGTTCAGATACCCAGAATCCATGTCGAAGGCCAGCCTGGCAGTGTATGCCAGTAATGTCAGCACTAGGTGAAGATAGAAAGATCCCAGGGCTGACTGACCAGCCAGTCTGGCCAATCGTTTCACTCCAGGCTCTGTGAGACTCTGTCTCAGAGAAGAAGCTGGGGCTGGCGAGACGGCTCAGCGGGAAGATACTTTCTTGCTTCCAAGCCTGATGAGGGGGCTCTGTCCCTGGACCCACATGGTAGAAAAGAGAACTGACTCCTGGTTGGGCAGTGGTGGCGCATGCCTTTAATCCCAACACTCGGGAGGCAGAGCCAGGTGGATCTCTGTGAGTTCGAGGTCAGCCTGGGCTACAGAGCGAGTTACAGGAAAGGCGCAAAGCTACACAGAGAAACGAAAAACCAAAAAAAAAAAAAAAAAAAAAAAAAAAACAAAGAGAGAGAGAGAAAAAGAGAGAGAGAGAGAGAGAGAGAGAACTGACTCCTGAAAGTTGTCCTCTGACTTCCAAATACTTGAAGTGGCATATATGTCCCCTCATCAATAACTAAGTAATTATATAAATAAGTGTTTTGTTTTTTTTTGTGTCTTTCCTGGTTTTTCAAGACAGTGTTTCTCTGTCTAACAGCCTTGGCTGTCCTGGAGCTCACTCTGTAGACCAGGCTGGCCTGGAGTAAGTGAACATTTTTAAAGTAAAATAAAGAGATAAGGGGGAGTGCAACATTGAGGAGGACATGAGATTCGCCCTCTGGCCCTCAGGCCAATGCACGAGCACGGACACACTCATACACAACTTCCTGCACACGCGATAGTTGCTGAGGGTCTGGTAAGGAGAGTGGCGGTGGAAATGAAGGGGTGAACTCAGTAGCATGGAGCCGGGACCCTGCGTGCAGAAACCAGTAGCCACTGACTCAATGCTTTGCTCCTGCAGTTGAAAATGACTGTCACCACCTACACACGTGACTTGTGGAAAATTAGGATACATGGTTCTAAGCAAAGCAAACAGATCCTTGGATGTCACCAGAAATATCCTTCAATAGCAATTCAGGCCAAGATAAATGCCAGGCTGGGAGAGAAAAATATATATATATATTATGTATGCAAGATATTATTCCCATAATAATTATAGAAGAACGATTTGTACGGAGGCCACTGCTTTGTATTGGGTTGTTAAGGAGAACACTGTGTTTCTACTCATAACACTTGTGATGCTGACTGTGTAGGGCTTTCCCTGTCACTGGCCACCTGTGCACCAACCCTTCAGTGAGTACCAGGGTGTCCATTCTTCAATGCAAGTTTGTCCCTCACCACTGTAGTTAGAACAAGGCTCATGGGTGAGAGGCACCATCTCCTTCAGATGCCAATTGCAGGCCATAGCCTCCCATATATGGGTATATGGGTGAACTCAGGGCTGGTCCCAGGCACAGGAGCATGCCCTGTGCTATCTTTTAGCTCATAGATGCTTCTAGCAAACTGAAAGTTCTCTATGCCCCATTATTTAAGCTTTTATGAAGACTTGACTTCATTTCATAGGTATGAATGAGCAGCACTTTGGCCATTGGTGATTAATGCCACCTCCAGCCCCTCTGTCCTCCCAGAGGTCACAGGATGGAACTCCAGGCAGGCGGGTCACTTCATTAGCATAAGCTCAGATCTGGTTGAAAGAGGTTTCTTGTGAATAACAGAATGACTTAGACAAGCTCTGTTCCAGGGGCTAGGATTAGAGTAAATACAGTTGGCTCTGTATGCCCATGGGTTCTACATCCACAGATTCAACTACCCACTGACAGGAAAAACTAAAAAAATTCTGTGCTGAAAATACATAAATTGCCTTCTTTTTTTTTTGTAGATGATATAGTATAACAATATTTTCGTGGTGTTTGTATTATATTTGGCATCAGAAGTAATTTAGAAGATACACCCGGGGTATAAGCAATATTATATTTATAAAAAAGACTTGAGATAGGAGTAACAGGTTCCTTCTGTTAGTGATGCACCACCACCACCCAGCTTACATTTATTGCTTTGTTTATTTGTGTGTGTGTGTGTGTGTGTGTGTGTGTGTGTGTGTGTGTGTGTGTGTGTGTGTGTGTGTCTGCACATTTGTGGAGGTCAGAAGACAGTTTATGAGCATTGGTTCTCTCTTTCCACCATGAAGATCCCGGGGACTGAACTCGGGTCACCAGGCTTGACAGCAAGCACCTTCACCTCCGGAGCCACCCACCTTACCAGTCTACAAAGTCCTTTTTCATGTAGGACCGGAGGAAGCAGGTAGAGCTGCTGTCGTAACTGCAATGACTGTATCCTGCGCAGGAGGTGACTTTTCACGTATCTTCTCCCTGTCTTCTGGCTCTTACATTCTTTCCACCCCGTCTTCCACGATGGTTTCTGAGCCTTACCAGGCATTCTGTTTAGGAGTGAGCATTTGGTGGTCGCTTACTCTGAGCATGTCAGCAGCCATGAGTCTGCATTCACCACCATGCATTGCATTGCAAAGAGAAGCTTTTTAAATCATGGCTGAGAGTAGCATTTGTCTGTGGGTATTGTGAGGGATGAGGTTGTGTTTTAAGCTTAAATTACTGTGCTTAAGGGATTGATAAAAACTGGAAGGAGAGCAGGAGGGGAAACTGCGGTTGAGATTTTTTTTTTTTTTTTTTCCGAGACATGGTTTCTCTGTGTAGCTTTGTGCCTTTCCTGGACCTCGCTCTGTAGACTGGGTTGGCCTCAAACTCACAGAGATCTGCCTGCCTCTGCCTCCCGAGTGCTGGGATTAAAGGCATGCGCCACCACCACCTGGCCAAAAAAAAAAAAAAAAAAAAAAAAAAATTAAAAAATCATTAAAATAGAAGAGATCTATAAAACAAAAGTGTCTCTGACCTGTGAGCCCCACTTGCCCCAGGACAGATAACTTCCTGGACTGCTGGGGGCTGTAAGATAACAAGTCCTCTGTTTTCACGTCTGTAAACAAGGTTGGTTGCCCCAACTGCACAGGATGAGTTTGATCACACATAGGTGGTAGGTATGTAGGCAGGAAGTATGCAAGATGTATGCTTGCCTCTGATTGGATGAAAGCGGGAAGTATTCTTTGTAAGTACCAGACTAACGTAATTCATGGCCATTTTCTGGGAATCCCAGGCATGGACCTGGCTAGTGTCCATCGTGCTGATCAGTATTTAATAAAGATTGCTTCAAATTTGGATTAAAAAAAAATTGTGGTGGTGGTCTTATTTTCACTGCATTGGATTAACAGTATAAATATAAATATTTAGATAGCACCTTGGGTTCGTGCTAATTTAGCTACACTACAGTAGTAAAGTCACCCTTCCCCCCACCCCAGGGACTAAGAACTCCTCAACCATGAGTTTTGGGCTGGGTTTAAAGTAACATACACAGGTTCCCTCCTACAGGGCAGGCCTCACATCCAATCAGAACGCAGTTGGTTGTCCCACAGCAGCTGTACCACTATTACTCCGGGGCACATCCTGTCTGGCAGGTTGGTACTGCAGTTCATAGGATTCCCAGTCGGTTAAGATGATTGACGCTTTTTCTTTCCCAGTGGCCTGTGCAGCACCTTCTGGGATCGTGAAATCTAGCTGGCCGGAAGGATGCTTCCATTCTTATTCTAGCAAGATTAATGATTACAGGTCTGTGCTACTGTGCCTGGTTTATTTAGTGCTGGGGATCAAACCCAGGTTTTATTGCATGTTAGACAAGAACTCCACCAACTGAACTACATCTCCTGCTACCACACAAGCACTTCTGATCTCCTCCATCAATACCCTTCTGGTCAGAAACATCTAGGTACTGTGTCTGCAGTCATCATCATTTTGAAATCAGTTGACTTATATTGGAGGAGGCACCCCAGCTAGGGCATAAGAAAGGGGAAGGAAGCATTTTGGCTGAACCCTGAGAAACTTGCAGGGTCCGGATGTATGTTGATAAGTAGAAAGGACATTCTTGGAATAGAGAACAACTAGGTTGATTACATGGAAATAGGCGTGTCCGGGGCAAATCCAGGTGCTGGTCTAGAAGTGGGGAATCAGTGCAGGGTCTATCTGTAGAATTTGGCAGATGTGGTCTGTGAGACAGCTCAGACCTTCAGTGAAAACTGAATCTGCTGAGAGCTTGCCAGCATGTTATCTTATGAGTGGGTCTACAGCCATCAGCTTCTTCTTCTTTTTTTTTAAATAATTTTTATTTCATGTGCATTCATGTTTTTCCTGAATGTATGTCTGTGTGGAGGTCTCCAATCCCCTGAAACTGGGGTTACATGCAATTATGCCATGCCATGTGAGTGCTGGGAACTGAACCTGGGTCCTCTGGAAGAACAGCCAGTGCTCTTAACTGCTGAGCCATCTCTCCAGCCCCCCACCCCCCTTTTTTTTTGAGACAGGGTTTCTCTATGTAATTTTGGTGTGTGTCCTGGATCTTGCTCTGTAGACAAGCCTGGCCTCGAACTCACAGAGATCCACCTGGCTCTGCCTCCCAAGTGCTGGGATTGAAGGCGTGCGCCACCACCACCCAGCCAGGTCTTGAATCTTGCCGTCAGCTTCTTATGTGAACTTCATAGATTTTCCTTAAGTCAACTTTTGCCAAGTGCAGATTTCATTTTCCCTTGATAATTCTTAACTTCTCTCTCACCAGGCTGCCACCGTCTAGAGAAGGATTTTGTGTCACTATTTAGGGGAGGGCCAGTTTGTTTTGGCTCATGGCTTTAGAGGCTTCAGTCCTTGGCCACTTGGCTCTGCTGTTTCTGGGCTGGTCTAACATGAGACAGAAGGCTAATGTAACAGAGAGCACAGCGTGGCTCACTTCGTGGCAGGCAGGAGGAGGGAGGGGGAGAGGAGAGGGTAAGGAACTAGAGACATGCTCTTGGAAGGGCATATCCCAGTGACCCACTTCCTCTAACTAGGCCCCACTTCCCATATTCCATTTGGCCATTGTCTTAGTCGAGTTCTACTGCTATATGAAGAGACACCATGATCATGGCAACTCTTTTATAAAACTCTTTTTTATAAAAAGAAAGCATTTAACTGGGGCTTGCTTACCGTTTCATTACCAAGTTTGGTCCATTATCATCATGGTGGGAAGTATGGCGGCATGCGGGCAGACATGGTGCTGGAGAAATGGCTGAGGGTTTTACACCCAGCTCCACAGGCAGCAGGAAGAGAGCAGACTCTGGGCTTGGAATGGGCTTTCTGAAACCTCAAAGCCCACCTCCAGTGACACCCTTCCTCCAACAAGACCATCCCTCCTAATCCTTTCAAATAGACCACTCCCTGGCGACCAGTCATTTAAATTTATGAGCCTATGAGTCTGTCTCATTCAAACCACCACAGCTACAAACTCCTCAATGAAATTCATGCTCTCAGAAGCCAATTCCCTCTAGATAATGCTACCAGGTAGACACCAAATATTAAACACCTGGGAACCTTATGTCCAAATCATAACAGGTGTGTGTCTCCCCAGTTTGCTTTTGGCTTTGTTTTGTTTTGTTGAGACAAGGTCTCATACAGCTGTGGCTGTCCTTGAACTTGCTTTCAACTTCTGCTTCCATTTTTCTGGGGCACGTACCATTACGCCATGATTGGTTTTATGGAGTTCGGGGTATTGAACCCAGGGCTTCGTGCATGTTCAGAAAGCTCTCCGTCAACTGCTCTACATCCTTGGGCCCGCTTTTCCTTTCCATTGAGTCTCTGACGTGTTATTTTAGACTTTGAGGCATTGGTGATTCTGGTGTCCCTGGTGAGCCACAGCTGGGGTGTTGGGAAAGGAGAGTGACTGATGGTCTACTAGACAACAGGAACCATTTCGCAGCTCCTCCCAAAAGGAACTGCTTAGCACCAAATACCAAATGTTTAGAAGAGAATTTGCGGGGGGGAGACAGAGGAAGGGGATCTCTTGTGAGTTCAAAGCCAGCCTGTGCTACACAGAAAGTTCCAGGACAGTCAGGACTACTCTGTCTCAGAACAACCCATCAATAAAGAAAATGTATGTTAAGTATTCAGAAAACAAAATTTGCTGTCTTCATTTTTTTTTAATTTTACATTTATTTGCTTGTGTGTGTGGGAATGTGTGACACAGAACACACAGGGAAGACAGAGGACAACCTATGGAAGTCAGTTTTCCCCTTCTACCATGTGAGTCCTGGAAATCCAACACAGGATTTGGGGCCTGACAGCGAGCGTCTTTACCCAATGAGCATCTCATCAGCCTTTATCATTTTTTTTTTTTTCAAGACAGGGTTTCTCTGTGTGGTTTTGGTGCCTGTCCTGGATCTCACTCTGTAGCCAGGCTGGCCTCGAACTCACAGAGATCCTCCTGGCTCTGCCTCCCGAGTGCTGGGATTAAAGGTGTGCGCCACCGCCGCCCAGCTATCATTCTTAACCACAATTCAGTGGCTTAACCTATGATCATGGTGTTGTGTGATCATCACCATTATCTATTTCCAGAGGTTTTCATCACCACAAACAAATATATAGGAAAGTATTGCTGTACTACGTGTGATGGCTGATCTTTGTCAATTTGACTGCATTTGGAATCAACTAAAATGCACGAGGCACTCCTGCGAGGCATTTTCTCAATCCGATTATTTGGAGCAGGAAGACGCACCCTATATCTGGGCCACACCTTCTGCTGGCAGCTCAGATACAAAGGACGCGGGAGAAGGAAGCTTTGCTTCTTGCCTGCTTGCTCTCACTCTTGCTGGCAAGATGCTGCTGTTGCTCTGGCTAGTGTTGAATCCAGCTTCTTCAGGACTCCAACACAGACTGAAGAACAGCAGCTCTCCAGAAATCCTCAGGTCTCCAGCTCCAGATTGGGACTGCAGAAGATTCAGCTTTGTGGACTGAGCAACTATCAGATTGTCTGTCTTTCTGTCATGAGACAATCATTGTTGGGCTACCCTACCTGAACCACATCCTGTAAGCCAGTCTGATAAATGCTTTTTTTTTTTTTTTTTTTTTTTGCCAGACGGTGGTGACTCATGCCTTTATTCCCAGCAAAGGCAGGCAGATCTCTGTGAGTTCAAGACCTGCTGATCTACACAGCTTCCAGGACAGCCAGAGCTATGTAAAGAGACCCTGTCTCAATCAAACAAACAAACAAACAATCAAACAAACAAAACAAAACTCCTCATTTGAATGTATATATTCTTGCATTGGTTCTGGTCTTCTAGAGACCCCTGACTAATATGCTATCTGATCAAGCTTAGACTGAGAGTTTTGTCAATAAAGAGGGGAAAGACAGAGTTAGACATCATCAATCTCTGCCCCTAGCTCTCCACCCAGTGCTGTGCTAACCCCTGCTGTCTGTTGGTGTCTGAAGGATTGGACATTACCTCCAGGATCCATCAGCTCTGCTCTTCTCCAAGCCTAAAAGCTAGAACTTTCTTTCTTTTCAGGAGACCTGAGCACAGAGGAAATGGCACCAGGTATGTGGACCAGAGACCTTCAGATACAAGTCCTGCATTTTGCACAAGTTTTGGGACCCAGACCTAAATAAAGACAAGGCTTCTCTTCACTGTTTTCAAGTATCAGTAAAGGCCCCCTTTCCCTCTACAGCAAGCAAAATATACATATGTGCTCATTAATCACCTTGCCCTTAACTCATGTCTTTGTGAGCAGAATATAGCTCCTAAGAGACCATATACTGCTCCCCGGCCCCCCGCCATTCTGTAACAGGTCCCCATACCTTAGCACAACTGACTCCATGATGAAAGAACCATTCAGGCCAGAAAACTCAGCACATAGACAGCATCACCTGCCCAAACGAAAACAATGACCTCACCTAACCCATCAAAGGCCACAGTCATGGGGAAGTCTCTAAACGTACTAACCCTTGCTTTTTGGCTTCTGTAGTTCCGCTTCTGGCTAACTGTTCTTGTTCACCCAGGACATGATTTTTGTGCTTCAAAACTCACCTTGAGGCTGGGTGATGGTGGCGCACACCTTTAATCCCAGCACTCGGGAGGCAGAGCCAGGCGGATCTCTGTGAGTTCGAGGCCAGCCTGGCCTACGGAGTGAGATCCAGGACAGGCACCAAAACTACACAGAGAAACCCTGTCTTGAAAAACAAAAAACAAACAACAAAAACAAACAAACAAACAAACAAACAACCCTCACCTTGAGAAAGGCTCAGGACTACACTGGGATCCTGAGCACCCAGCGTGGTTGCTGGTCAGCTAATAAAGACTTCCTAGTGGCTTGAACCCGTGTCTCCACAGCCATCTCTGGTGGAGGCCACAGCAGTTCTTATCATTTCTCTCTTTTATTTTTTTTCCTTTCTCTTGCCCTCCTTCCTTACAAAGAAATCGGGTGTGCGCCTGCATGTGTATGTGTGTGCATATGTGTATGTGCGTGAGAGAAGGGGGGGCGTCATGGGCGTTACAGAGAGCAGGTGTGGCGATCGGAGGACCGACACCTTCCATCTTATCCGAGACAGGGTCTCTGTGTCTCTTACTGCTGCATGTGCCAGGCGAGATGGCTTTTGAGATGCTGGGGACTCTCCCGTCGCTCCCGTAGCTCTCCGTAGGAGCCCTGGGACGTTCGTCATTGCACCGAGCCTCTTCCTGGCTCTCGCGACTCGAACTCAGCTCCTCACGATTGCCTGACAAGTGATTTACCCTCGGAGCCATCTCTCCTCCCTCCCTTTCTTTCTGCTTTTCCGGTTGAGACGGGGTCTCTTGTGCACTGGCCTTGAATCTGCTGTGTGGCTGAGTATGACCCCAAACCTCTGATTCTCATGCTTAAGATCAAACCTAGGGCTTCGGCATACTGGGCAAAGACTCTACCCACTGACCTCCATCCCAGCCTATGATTCTAAGTCACTATTAGAGGCTGCTTCTCTTAGGGTTCTTTGTTATGGACAGTAGAAAGCAGAAGAGGGAAGTACTGAAAATATATTGTGTAGCTCAAGACTCCTGGGAAGGCTAGAGGTTCAAGGTCAAAGGAGGCTACATGCCTAGAATTTTTCTGGTCAGACTGTTCTTGCTGCCCAACAAGCATAGTCTGTCTGTACAGCTGCCATTCCTCAAAGACTGCACTCACAGGGTGCTGATGTCCCCACGGCCACCAACCACTGGATGTGGCTACCGAAATGGACTCACCACTCTCATTTCTTTGGACCACTGGGTTTTGGGACAAAATATGGAGCTGGTTCATCTGACTGGCCATTTCCTAAAGTTGCCAAAGAAATGGGTCCTGTACTTAAAAAAAAAAAAAAAAAGAGTATGTGGGTGGAAGGTGGACCCTATGGCTTGCTAAATTTATGTGGTGAGGAATTCCCCGGATACTTAGAAACAGTAGTGTGGGTGAGCAGCTGAAAAAAGATAGAAAAAAAAATCTCCCACAGGTAGGAATATCTGGAGATCTGCACAGATCTGGGTTACAGCTTAATTTCATTTAATTCAGAAAACTATCCTACACCGAGTGTTTTGGCCTCTGTTATTAAAATAAAAAGCACACATGGGCATGTCCCTGAGTAACTGACTCAGTGGTACATGGACATCAGACCTGAGGTTCTTTCCTCCTCCAAGTTTGCACTGCTGTGTCTGCAATGTATCATGGAGTAAGGCTTTTCATCCCAGGCTAACCACAGCCCATTACCAACATCCTAACCGGATTCCCACTCTGAGTCAATGATAGCTTTGTCATCTTTCAAGACCAACCCCGTTGTCTGCTGGACAGCGGAAGGGTAGCATTAAAGGTGCAGCCATCTGCTTGCCCTGGCTCCCGGGGAGGCTAGACATGCTCACTGGCACCATTATATATTATATGTCGCATGTATGCAAAGTCTATAATGACAGCAGTGCTAGAAAGAGAAAAAAAAAAAAAAAAAGGCATGGCCAGCATAGTGGCCAGGCAGAGGCAGGTGGATCTCTGTAAGTTTGAGGCCAGCCTGGCCTACATAGGGAGTTCTAGGACAGCCAAAGCTAATAGTGAGACACTGTCTCAAGAAAAAACAAAAAAAAACAAAACAAAAACAAAAAAAGTTAGAACAAGAAAGAACTAAAAGACAAAAAAATGTGAGTATGTATGTACGTATGTTTATGTGTGTCTGTGTCTGTATGTGTGTAAACTAGACTAACAAGATTTTGTTAAATCAAAGCAAAAACAGTGGTACAAGCATCAGCTTATCCAGATCAGTCAGTCCTCAGACAGGATCACATTTCTTCTCTGTTATTAGCTACTTGGTGTTTACTTATTGGAAGGCTCAAAACCCTCAGAATCTTAGTCTGCCTCGATGGTGTTCTACTTCTGCTGAGTCTGTTAAAGGATGGGTGACATTTGTGCTGTTACTGTCTCAGAAGTGTGCCTCTTGCCATTTCCTGTGGCTTCATAGCAAGAGACATTATAGTCACAGCACATTTTTGAATCCCATTTATGCCCTTGACTATCTAAGTCACACTGTTGGAATCGCTGCAGGAATTGGGCTCTTGGCTATCATCCGACACCTGCCAATTACAAAACACACTGGATCCCATACTTACCAGCTTTCCTAGATGGAGAAGAAAGGACCTTTAGTTGAGATGACAGGGGCTAGTGCGGGACGGGGTATGGTTGTGGGGACAGAGATGATAATCTATGTAATTTTTTTTTTTTTTTGAAATCTTACAAACTCAGTCTGAAAGTTCTACTGAGAGCTGATTTTATCATTCTAAGAGGGTGAACATCTATGGTTTGCTCTAGCCAAAGGAAGCTGGAAGGAGCTGATGTGGGCAGACAGGATCATCTAGCCAGATGGTGGAGGCATGGCGGTAAGAGTGGGTGTGGAGGTGGGGTGAGGGTGCCAATTAGCATGTCTAGCCTCCCCAGGAGCCAAGGCAAGCAGATGGCTGCGCCTTTAACGCTACCCTTCCTCTGTCCAGCAGGCAACAGCGTTGGTCTTGTGGTCATGTAGAAAGCCCAGGGTTACTTTTCTTTTCAAAATGTGGAAGTGGCGGACATGCAGCGGGGCAGTTTAAATATTGTGTCTAAGAAAAACAGATCTTATCTCCCTCAGCCTTTTGCAATTGCTTGGTGCCTGTTCAGGCGTTGACACTAAAGGAAAGTGAGAGACTGGTGATCCTTCAGCAGCCTGAGCAGCTTGTTTGGAGAGAGGCTGGCTTTCAGATAGTTGTGAGCACAAGTCACAGAAACCAACCACGTCCTTTCCCAAACACTCCTGTGGGACCGGTGGAGACTGCCTTTATCATTTCCTCCTCTCTCGG
>NC_051079.1:43813631-43875927 GCF_004664715.2 Peromyscus leucopus | reverse complement strand
CTCCCCCTAATATTACAAGCTATTGCCTTTGTTCTCAGTTACCCTCCAGAAGTCGATGGTAAAAACCTCATTGCTGAATACACCACATACTTGAATCACAGGACGTGGAGGAATTGAGCTTGGTACTGAAGCTTCATCACAGCTGGCTAGCTTTCTGAGTCCTGGGAGGGTCTATGCACGGTGCCAAAGAAGAGAGGTAAGCAACAGTCTTACCCAGGTATGACCCTGTAAGACATGCCCGCTGTTACTATAGTGGAATAAATGCCATGGGGGTAACCAACCTCTGCAACCCTCATCAGAGAAGCTTCTTTTTAATACAGAGACCCACAACTGGTCAATGTACAGAGAACAAGAGACTATGGAGCTTGTGTCTAAATAGGACATCCATATCGTCTCTCTCTGTCTTACTCAGATCAAAGCAGAAGATGGGGTGGAAAGATTGTAAAAGCCCGAGGATGTCCACTGCAAAACAGTCTTGGCTGGACATGGCGGCTCTAAGGACTCACAGTGGCTGGAGCTGCATGGCCAAGACAGTAGGCTGCTCCCATCGGTTGCTCTTTATCCACCTGGAGTGAAATGCCACCAGAAAAGCGGTTTCCTGCCTCCCCGCTTGACCTCAGATAGCCTCAGAACTGATGCCCTTTCCAAAGCTTCGAAGATCTCTATATTATGCTAGTGACTTATAATCATCAAACAAATTAAACTTTTAGGCGAAATGTAATGAGCTTAAATTAAGCACCAGAACCAAGAGAGGGCAAGAGATTGAACTATTTTATAATTTTATTCTTTTTGGTAGTAATGGGATTAGAACACTGAGCCTCTTGTGTGTTGGGCAAGCACACCGCTACCCCAAGGTCAGCCCATTAGATCAGTCGCCTCCTGAAGCCATGGGAGATCACGGTGCTCTGATATCTGGACAGAGGCGAATGCAAAGGCATGTCGGCAATCTTTATCTCCGGTGGGCCTTTCTTCATGATGACTTTCCGGTCTTCCCCATGGCAAAGCCGCTCACTGTGACCCCAGAACAGAGAATCTTCCAAGGGGCCAGCATAGATCCCACACGCATCTGCTTGCTAAGGGAGAAAATATTCTGCTGAACAGCACCAGACATCATTTTCATGTTTGGTTTAAAGACTTTTTCTTTTCTTCCTCCCGACCCAAGTGACTATATTAGAATGTATTACTAATGTGGGTGCTGAGAATTGAACCCAGGTCCTCTGGAAGATCAGTCTCTTACCTGCTGAGCGATCTCTCCAGATCCCTACCCCTACCTCTACCCCTTTTATTTTAAAGGAAGGATCTCACTAGGTAGCTTTGGCTGGCCTGGAACTTGCTATCTAGACAGGGCTGGCTTCGAACTCACAGAGATCCTCCTGCCTCTGCCTCCCAAGTGCTGGGATTAAATGTGTGTGCCACCATGTCTGGCTTTTTCTTTTCTCTTTAATGTTTAAATTACATTTATGTAAGTGTGTCAGCATCTAAGAAAAATGGAAAGGGAAGAATAAGCTAATAAGAATATTAACAGTTAGTGTGAGCATGCTATTTCATTTCATTCTCTTTTTATAGTTCATGGTAACTGCTTAAGGTGGAACTCTGCACACACACACACACACACACACACACACACACACACACACAGTCACTGGTAATATTGTAAAAATTGTTGGGAATACATTAAACTACACTGTAAAAGTGAAACACCCTTAAAATTGCTAAAGATCCAGCTGAAGATGTCAGCTCAGTGGTACGGTGTGCTCAGCACCACAGGAAAGCCTGAAGGGTCAACCCTCACGCCCAAACAAAAGCAAAACAAAACACAAGGAAAAGAGGGGCTGAGGAGATGGCTCGGATGGCAGAGGGTGTCAGGTCTAATGACCTGACCTCAGTGCCCGGGACCTACATGGTGAACCAACCAGAGCATCCCCACACACACGCTTACACATAAGTGGTAGTCTGAATGTACACATGCTTACACTTGTGGTAGTCTAAATATAATCGACCCCCATAAGCTCATAAGGAGTGGCACTGTTAGGAGGTGTGGCCTTGTCAGAGTAGGTGAGGCCTTGTTGGAGTAGGTGTGGTCTTGTTGGAGAAAGTGTGTCATGGTGGGGGGGGGGCTTTGAGGTCTCCTTTGTTCAAACTATACTCAGTGTGGTACACAGTTCGCTTCCTGTTGCCTGCAGATCAAGATGTAGGACTCTCAGTTCCTTCTCCAGCACCATGTCTGCCTCTATGCATTCCATGTCCTGCCATGACGATAATGGACTAAACCTTTCAAAATGTAAACCACCCCAGTTAAATGTTTTCCTTTAAAAGAGTTGCCATGGCCCTGGTGTCTCTTCACAGCAATAGAAAGACAGAATGAAACATACTTTTTATAACAACAGTGAGTGAGCTTCTTTAATACACTGAATTTTTCCAATTTCAGTTCATAAAGTTTGTATCTTGTATTTCTAATAAGTGAAAAAGGTAGTTAAAAGTAGTGACTCACCATGCAATGCTATTCATTTTTTTCTAATTTATTTATTTTTATGTCATGTGCATTGGTGTTTTGCCTGCATGTATGTCTGTGTGAGGGTGTCAGATGCCCTAGAACTGGAGTTACAGACAGTTGTGAGCTGCTATGTGGGTGCTGGGAATTGAACCCAGGTCCACCAGAAGAGCAGCCAGTACTCTTATACCACTGAGCCATCTCTCCAGACCCTGCAATGCTATTTATTAAGCCAACAAATTATATAAAATAGATCCTAATATTAAGACTGAAGAAAAGCCAGTCACGGTGGTACACACCTTTAATCCCAGCATTTGGGAGGCAGAGTCAGGTGGATCTCAGTTAGAGGCCAGCATGTCTATATGCAAATTCCAGGACAGCCAGGAATATACAACAAGGCTTTAACACACACACACACACACACACACACACACACCTCAAAATTGAAGAAAGTCTTAATAAGCGTATGTAGACTGGTATTTCATACCTGTGTTTTAATTTCTTTAGGTTTTTGTTGTTGTTGTTGTTTTGTTTTGTTTTAAGTATTAGATAAAAACTCATATTCCAGGCTGGGTGGAGGTGGTACATGCCTTTAATCCCAGCACTCAGGAGACAGAATCAGTCAGGACAGCTAGGGCTACACAGAAATATCCTCTCTCAAAAACAAAAAACAAAAACTAAACCAAAACAAACAAAAACCTCCATATATCTCAAGGAAAACATAACTTTTAAAATTTTATAGCATTGTGCATGAGCATTTTTTAAGGAAATAATTGAGCCATGTTTTATATTTTATCCCATGTAAATATCATTTCTAAGACTTCTTTTCGTCTTGCCAAAACATATTCCTATTCAACATTAACTATTCTATTGAAATTTTCAAATTATTTATACAATAATACATTTTAACTCTTTAAAGAAATAACTTACTAGATAGGTATGGTGGCTCATGTCTGTAATCCTAGTACTGGGGAAGCTGAG
The DNA here is from genome assembly GCF_004664715.2 of Peromyscus leucopus. Lineage (NCBI taxonomy): Eukaryota > Metazoa > Chordata > Mammalia > Rodentia > Cricetidae > Peromyscus > Peromyscus leucopus. The sequence continues at coordinate 43,872,455 of NC_051079.1, read as the reverse complement.
GCAGGGGGATAGCCATGAGTTTCAAAGCCAGCTTGGGCTAAATAGTGAGTTCTAGGAGAATCTGGGCTCCAGAGTTGAGACTCAATTTGAGAGGGGGTTGTAGGAAGGAGAAGGAAGAAGAGGAAGAGAAGAGAAGAAAGAGAGGAGGAAGGAAGGGATGGAAGGAGGGAGGAAGGGAGGGAGGGATGAAAGAAGGGAGGAAGGGAGGGAAAAGAAGAGATCTATAATGGTCAATCTGAATTTGGAAAACGTTTTCAAATTGGCTAGTAGCACTGAGTGGGCAAGTCTTAACCTGTAAATCCAGCCCAGCTCTTCCTATGGCTCTCTCTTTGAATAGTCAGCATCATCTAAAAACACAGCTCCGGTCCTGTAGCTTCACTATTCACGACACCTACGCCTGCTCAGCCTCCAACCCTGCACATGAGTGTATGTGACCTCAAATGCTGTCACCTGTCCATTTTAAGTTTGCATTCGGGTTATTTTTCGTTTACATGTATATATGAAAATGATTTTTTTGCATAGCAATACATGTCTTAGAGATTAAATTGGCTTTAGTTTTATTATCACATTTAGTTTATTTAGTGAGTCTGTGTGCACAGGCCAGAGGACAACCTGCAGGAATCAGATTTCTCCTTCCATCCTGTGGTCACAGGTCAGCCTCAGACCGTCAGGTTTGGTGGAAAGCACCGTTATCTCTAACAACCATAGGCAGGCATTAACCTGAAAATTTGTGAGAAGATACCTGCAGATTCACATTCCTGAATTTCATGTTTTCTTTCCAAGGCATAACGTAACGTGATGGGAACATGCCTTGCTTTATTGAGAACCGTGGCAAGTGAACGTCATCACACCTGAAGATTAGGAAAGGAGAAAGGGGATTAAGTTAAATTGTGTCCACGTCATTCTAAGACAGCAGTTTTCAACCTGTTGGTCATGACCCCCTTTGGCAGAGGAGGGCGGGGCATCATACGACCCTTTCACAGGGGTCACCTAAGACCATTGGAAAACACAGACATTTACATTGTGATTCATAACAGTAGAAAATTGACAGGAAGTAGCAATGAAAATAATTTTATGGTTGTGGGGGTCACCACAACACGAGGAACTGTACTAAAGGGCCGCAGCATTAGGAAGGTTGAGGACCACTGCTCTAAGGAATGGATGCAGTTGTGTTCATCACATCCTACATCTGCAGGACAGAGAGCTGTGCTGCTGAGGTGCATCTAACAGCAAGCCAGCCCTTTCAATATCTCAGCAGCCAGCCAGCTGGACGTGGGAGCTCAGGCCTTTAATCCCAACAGTTGGGATGCTAGAGGATTGCTCTGGAGACCATCCAATCTACCTATTGAGTACTGGGCCAGCTAGGGCCAGAGTGAGACCCTTCCACAAAACAAACCAACCAACCCAAGTACCATCAAGATCAAGTTAGGGCTGGGTATGTGTACCCCAACTATAAATGTACATACAACCCAGACTTTGATTTTGATTTGGGGAGTGTGTGTGTGTGTGTGTGTGCGCGTGTGCGCGCGCGCGCACAAAGATGCCTTTCAGAGACCAGAAGTGGGCATTCAAGCCCCTGGAGCTGGACCTAGAGGCAGTTGTGAGCTGCTCAGTGTGGGTCCTAGGAACTGAACTCTGGTCTTCTGGAAGAACAGCAGCTGCTCTTAACCACTGAGCCTTCTCTCTAGCCCTACAGTTTAGTTTGAAGAGTGAATATAGTACACCACAATTTGCTTCATACCTATGAATTGTCCAAAGGGAATATACAGCCAGAAAAAAAGGAAGAGAAGAAGGGAGGGAAAGACTAATTTGGATTCTGGATTTATCCAAGCTCTATATTTAAGTCAGACTCACTATCCCTGCACCAACTTTTCTCTATGGAACATTAAGCTTTCTGTATAAATGCTAAGGAGAAGCATGCGGTGGTTCGAATGAGAATGGCCCCCATAGGTTTGGATGTTTGAATACTTGGTACCCAGTGGTAGAACTGTTTGGGAAGGATTAGAGGTGTGGTCTTGTTGGAAGAGGTGTGTCACTGGGGGTAGGCTTTGAGGTTTCAAAAGCCCTTGCCATTCCTAGTTTTCTCTCTCTCTCTCTCTCTCTCTCTCTCTCTCTCTCTCTCTCTCTCTCTCTCTCTCTCTCTCTCTCTTCTCTGTCTCTCTCTCTCTCGGTTGCAGGACCACGCCTGTCTGCCTGCCTGCGGCTATGCTCCTGACATGATGGTCATGGACTAATCCTCTGAAACCATAAGCTTCTTAGAAACTCTTTCTTCTACAAGATGCCTTGGCCATGGTGTCTCTTCACAGCAACAGAAAAGTAGCTAAGACAAAATTCAAATTTACTGTGCTCTCGTAGGTCTCAGACCGCACAACAAATCAGCAACAGAAACCCCAGGACTCACTGAGGGTTGGTGGTACACACCTGTGATCTCAGCTATTTGGGAGACCGAGGCAGAGGCCTCACAAACTACCAACCAGCATGGGTAACTGAAGGAGACACTGTCTCAGAAGTGGGAGGAAAGACTATGAGTCAGAGGGGATGGAGAACACCAGGCCAACATGGCCAACATGGCCCACCAACTCAACCAAGCAGGCCTCACATGAGCTCAGAGACCGAAGCGGCAAGAACAGGGCCCACATGGATCTTCATCAGGGCCTCTGCACGTTATGGTTGTTAGCTGTGGGACTCCTAACCGCGGGAGCGGGTGTATCTTGACTCTTTTGCCTGCTCCTTACTCTATCCTCCTATTGGGTTGCTTTGTCCAGCCTTGATGTGAGGGTTTTTGCCTTGTCTTAGTGTATCTTGTTTTGTTTGGTTGTCCTCTCTAGGAGACATTCTCTTTTCTTAAGAGGAAACAAAGGTGGAGTAAAAAAATCTCGCTGGGCAGTGGTGCACGCCTTTAATCCCAGCACTTGGGAGGCAGAGGCAGGTGGATCTTTGTGAATTCGAGGCCAGCCTGGTCTACAGAGCGAGTTCCAGGAAAGGCACAAAGCTGCACTGAGAAACCCTGTATCGAAAAACGAAGAAAAAAAAAAAAAAAAAAAAAAAAAACTGAGGGAGAGGGAAAATCAGGGGTGGGTAGGAGTGGAGGGAAATGAAACCGTGGTCAGAGTGTATTGTGTGAGAGAACCTATTTTAAAAAAAAAGTCTGCAGCAGAGATGACTGGGAAGTTAAGAGCTCTTGAATATTCTACATGAGGACAGGGGTTCAATTCCCAGCACCCATACTGAACAACTGCCTGTGGTTCCAGTTCCCCCCACATCTAATACCCTCTCCTCGCCTCCAAGGACACGGACACACACACAGCATGCTTGCCCATAAACTCATGCAGATACATACATACATATAAGTAATGTTTTTAAAAAAAAAAAAACAGAAAAAATAATTTTAAGGGGCTGACAAGGGCAGGGAATGCAGTTTAGGTGGTAGAGAGCTTGCCTAGCACACATAAGCTTGGGTCCCATCTCTAGCACTTCTTGGTGGTGCACACCAGTACCCCCAGCACTCGAGGTGGAAGCAGATTGAGTCCAAGGTCCCTCTCAGCTCTATAGGGAGGTCAAGGCCAGCTTGGACCACTTGAGAGCGTGTCCTGGGGGTGCAGCGGGGGAGGCTGATGAGACTCAGTGGTAGAGCACCTGCCTAGCTTGTGAGGCCCTGCACTGTGTCTAAGACAACACAATGACCCACCGCCCAGAACCCCGACGTCCTCCTCACTTATTGGCAGGCTTAGATTCGTTCCCTGCTGCACCACTGTCATCCAGTTTCGGTAAAGTGGGACAGGCATCTTTTTCCAAAGCCATCACTGGCAGCAATGACAGAATTCTTACTTAGAACCTCATACAGCCCAATTCTGATGAAACTGCTGCTGTTGATGTAACAATCATCCTGCTAATGCCACAGCAACCCTTGGGAGCCAGCAATGTGCAGCTCAGAGCTATATTCACTGTGTCTGTAAGTCTCTTCATGAAAAACATTACCGATTAAGGCATGACAATACTTGGAGCCCCTGCACATTTGACAGACACAGGAAAACATGGTTGGATTAGAACCTAAGGATGCAGTTCAGTTGGTGGTATTTGCTCAGGAGGACTGAACTTTTGGTTCAATTTTTAACACTGTATAAACCAAGTGTGGTGGTGCAGGCCTGTAATCTCTGTGCTTGGGAGGAAGAGGCAGGAAGATCAGTTATTCAAGGCCATCATTGGCTACATAGGGCATCTGAGGCCAGCCTGGTCTACATAATGAGTTCTAGGACAGCCAGAGCTACATATTGAGATCTTACCTCAAAAACACAAAAAGAAAAAAAGCTTCTGACATTTGCTTTCAACAAACAAGTGGCAAGTGGCTTCTGTACAGACTAAGTTTCTGTCTTCAAGAGTGCTCAGAAGGGGCTAGTGAGATGGCTCAGCAGATAAAGAAGTTTGAGGTGCAGGCCTTACAACCCAGAACCCACTTAAAGGGGAAGAGACACCTGACTCCACAGAATTGTCCTTGGACCACCACAAGCATGCTGGGGCCAAATGCACGGCCCCCTCACTCTCCCTCACTCTCCCCTCAAGCACACAGTAATAAGTAGCTCTTATCAAAAATTGCCAAAAGTACGCAGTAGAGCATGGTGGCATGAACCCATAATCTCAGCACTACTTAGGCAGAGGCAGAAGGACCCTGCCCACCCTGCAGGAACAATTGGATGTCAGAGCTAATAATTTATGCAATTTATGCATATTATAGCATATTTTAATGGAATGTGTTGAAACCAAAGCATAGTTCAGCACAAAGATAACTCAGGAAAAAAAGCTTCTTAATGGCATCCAACAGTGAGCTGGACAGTGACTGCAGGTGGAACGAGGCGTTACCAGTCAGTACATGCAGCAGAGTGAGAAGCAAGGCCCGTGCTGTACACCTGTCAGCCACAGCCATCCATCTCTAAACACCGCCATCAATGGCATCGACTGCCCTCATACACATTTATTTCAAGCAGAAACAGAAACAGCTCTCCTTCCTCAGATTCAGTGCATAGTACAGCAACCTCAGTAGAAATGGAAACGATTTTTTTTTTTTTTTTTTTACAAAGGTTTATTCTTCAAAATGTCCAAAATGTGCCTAAAAGATGTCCAAATCCTGAGTGTGGTCCACCTCGATGGCTTCCTCAGCATCCAGCTTGGTTTCACCAGCTCCTTCCTGGGCTTCATCAAGAGAGGCCAGGGCCTCATTAGTGTCACTTGCAAAAGTTTCTCGTGATGTATCATCATCCTCTTGAAAATTTAAACTTTTAATAGCTTGTTTCATTTTTTTCCCCAATAGCTGTGTTCTTCTTTTTCTAGCAGCCTTTTTATTTTCATACTCCTTTTGATTTTCAATGTAGAAAATATCCTGAAATAAAAAAAAAAAAATTGGCTAAAATAATAAACAAAAACCATCCCATATTATTTGTTATAGGTACATTGAGGCAGGACTTTTATAGTCATTTTTTTTTTCTCACAAAAAAGGACTAGTAATCTCATTATCTGAACAGAGTTCATGATATTAAGTGCCAACTGTTATATTTGAAACCAGTCTACTGTTAGGTAGGCCATGCTTATTCTACCATAACACATCATCCCACATATGTGTTTGCTAAAAGAAACTACCACGGGGAAATTTTGTTTAGAATTTAAGTAAACTATAACTGATAACACACACACACACACACACACACAACCAGAATAAATGATTTACTACTACTAACTTTGAAACATCCTAACTATATATGACTACAAAACTATATATGTGCTATGAAATTAAACTAACCTATGTAAGAACATGCTACTTGCAAAATGTAACAACAATTCCATCTCTTCAAAATATTATTGTAGGGCTGGAAAGACGGCAGTTAAAGGATATTGGCTTGACGGAAAATTTCTTACAAATCATTCATACCTTCTCCCAGGAGTATTACTTTCCCCAGGCAAGTCCTGAACATACCCTCCACCCCCCACCACACATACTTTTAGGAGACATCCTTATCTACTGGAAGGTCTTCCTTAGGCCTTGGAGGCTGTGACACACATAAAGAAGCCAGAGGTCTCTTCATGAGGCTATGAAACATTTGTCCCTGTGCTTGCTCAGGAACAAGATAATGAAAACAAAGGAAACTTTAAAAGGTCAACAAGATTCGGTGGGCTATAAGAACTGGTCACAGTTGAGCAAGCCTCTTCCCACTGTACACTCAGGCAATGACGTGACATGTACAGCAACAAAGTTAGTTACATTAGCTGAAGTCACCATGCCAGAATTTGAATAGCTGTAGCAGCTTTGGCCTGAGGATTTTTCTTGGGCACTCTGACCTCTAAGAGTTAATAATACACTGCTTGGGACATGGCATTATGCCTGGGCTGGCTTGAAGATTTTGTTTTGGTCTAGCATTCTTGTAGCAACCAGAGCTACCAGCCTGAGAACAGGCTGTCATATGCCTCTAGATTCTTAAAAATTAGGTTATGGGTTAATAAGTAAAAATGTTAACTCTTTATCAATTGTGTCAAAACTTAAAGGAAAAGACTGGAAATGATAACTCTGTTCTGTCATATTTTATTAATGAGCAAAAGGGAGTGAAACACATGTCCAAAAACAAAAATGATATGATCGATGTTTTGGAACAACATGAATATATCCCTGTTTACTAAATTCTGTATAAATAAAGAAGCACTCTGGATGCTAGTCTGTCAGGGCTGCAAGATTCTCCCAACCATCATGGCTGACTCCTTATGACCTCTGCCGAGACCTGTCCATAGCCAGAGATAGCTCCCAGCAAGGTTGTAGGCCTTAGTGGCCAGCTCTCTTAGTCACTGAGTCCTCTCATTGGCCCTACTGCATGTTCTTAAAACTGATTCTCAAAACGCTAGACCAGACCAGCAGTGGTGGCACACATCTTTAAACCTAGCACGCAGTGGGCAGAGGAAGGCAGATGTCTGTGAATTCGAGGCCAGCCTGGTCTACAGAGGTCTACTGTCTTGAGTTCCAAGACAGCTGGAGCTGTTAAACAGAGAAAACCTGTCTCAAACAAACAAAAAACAAAACAACAAAACAAAAAGAAAAGAAAGACTGAGTAGAAGTCCAAAAAGTACTATGCATCTTTTTTCTCCTATTTCTGAAACAGGATCTCATCTAACTCTGAGATCCACCTGCCCTGCCTCTACCCAAGGGCTAGGGTTAAAGGTGTGCACTGCACTCCCATGCCTGGCTCCCCTCTATCTTCTAAATGGGATCTTCCCTGGACTGTGCAGTCATCCTCCTGTCTTTGCTTCTGGGTGCTGGGATTACAAGTGTGGGCCCTAAGGACACAGCCATTGCCATTACCTTAATTTGCTCTTCACTGATGCTAGGAGTGTTCTTCAGGAGATTCAGAAAAACCCCACCGGGTGTTCTTCTTCGACTACCATTCTATGAAAAGGAATGAAAAAAATTCAACTACACACACTTCCATAGGCAATTTTTTTTTTGAGAATATTTCGAATTTATTCTTTGACAATTTCATAAATGAAGACTGATTATTTATTTAACAGTGCTGAGACAGAAGTCAGGGCCTCTGCCATGCTAGGAAAGTGCCCAGTCACTGAGCTAGAACCCCAGTTCCTAGACCACGGGCTCCATGAATGACCAGGACATATTTGAATAGAAGTATGCTTATGGAACAGCCAGTACCAGATTTGAAACCAAGATCTGATTCTGTTTTTTTTTTTTTTTTAAGAATTTTAGATTTAAATATATACATTGAGATATATGTATCGATTGCTGTTTCCCACCACTCATGATGGACATATTCTATAAAGTAGTCACAAACACTGAATTAGCAAATATTAAAACACAGCTCTAGACATAATATAACATTAGATTTGGGCAAACTTGAGTCCTGTTTAAGGACATTTTATTTAAAACAATCTGTTGGGGTTAAGGGTGTAGCTCAGTGGAAGAGGGCATATTTTGCACAAGACTGGGTTTTAATCAACTACCGAAATGACAACAAATTAAAAATCAACCAACAAAACTACTTGCACACACTTATGGATTCACTGATACTGGATAATGACCAAAAGCATTACAAATCTTTATTAAATGGAGCTTACTGAATATAATTTTTCCCTTACGGCATGCCACAGTCCTCTTGAGTTGACAAGTGTTAGTCAGTACCCTCAGACTACCCATGGAGGCCAGCTAACCACCAGAAAATACAGCACAGAAATGTGAAACACATAGCACTATGTAAAAAAACCTGGAGAAGGACACTAGCTCACAGAGCAAGAGGTAAAACTCTGATTTAGCATATTCTAGAATGAAATGTGCACTTCAACCAATCAAAGACCCCCAAGAACTGTATTTTAGTCAAAGTGAAAGTGAAATGTGAGCACAAATTCTCCCCACTGGAACCTGCCCATTTCTTCTCTAGTCTTATGTGGTGGTCTGAGTAAGAACGGCCCCACAGGCTCATGTCTGAATGCTTGCTGCCAGTTAGTGGAACTGTTTGGGAAGAATTAGGAGGCGTGGCCTTGCTGGCGGACACTGGGGACCTGGCCAGTCCGAGTGTGTCTCTCTGCTCATGTCTGTCTTCAGATGTGAGCTCTTGGCTACCGCTCCAGCGCCATGCCTGCCTGTCACTACACTCACAGACTCCAACCTCAAACTCTAGGTCCCAAGTTCAATGTTTTCTTTTATAGGTTGCCTTGGTCATGGTGTTTTAAGCACAGCACTAGGACAGTAACTAAGACATCTTATGTCCTATTCTCTCCTTAATTTTATTCAGCCACAAAGACCCCCTTGTTCCTATCAGGCACCAGGAAGAGATTAGGTCAACATGCACAAAGTTCAAGCCCACTTTTTTATTTAGTCCAATGTGGATTTTCTTGCTTTAAGTTTTAGTTTTGAGCTAGATATGTGGTGCACACCTTTGATTTCAGTACTCAGAGGCAGAGGCAGGTGGATCTGTGAGTTTGAGGCCACTTGGTCTACATAGTGAGTTCAAGGGCAGCCAAGGATACATAGAAAAATCAAAAAAAAAAAAGGGCAGCCAATCCCACATCGGAGCAGACCAGCATTCTGTATAACTACAAGACAGAACACAAAACAAGAAAGTTAAAAAAAACAAAAAAACCAAACAAACAAACAAACAAACAACAAAAACAGTTTTTAGTTTTGAAAAGATCACATTGAAATGCCAAGTACCTTGAGTATTCGTGGCATCCTGCCAAACTTTGCACGCACGGCAAATTCTTGCTCACTTTGAGCATTTCTGGCCTAGCAGGTGCCTGCTCTCCCGTCATCCACGCTGTCACACACATGGCCTAGTCCTGCAGCACTTAATGCTTTGCCTTTTAAGCCTGTTCTCATCTCTACCTGACCACTTATTTACACACCTCCACCCTCTTCCTTACACCTTCTTCATTTGATCTATTTATTTCCCCTTAGTGCATAGACTTGTCAATACACTCGAAATTATATTTATTACTCTTAAAATTTTTTTACATTAATTTTTTTCAAGAAAGGTGTGCATACATGTGGAGTTCAGTGGACAACTTGCAGAAGCTAGCTGGCTGTTCTAAGCATGACTCCACCATGAGTGGATCTAGGGAGGAACTCAGATCATCAAGCTTGGCAGCAAATGCCTTTACCCACCTAGCCATTTCAAAGGCCACTATTTTTTGTTTGTTTTTTGTTTGTTTTTTTGAGACAGGGTCTCACTATGTAGGCTGATGAGTCGGAACCTTACTAGGTAGGCCAGCTCAGTGATCCTCCTGTCTCTGCCTCTCATGTGCTGGGATTGTATGTGTCACCAGGCCTGGCTTTATAATTATTGCAATAAACTCAATTTTTCTTGTCTTCAACCTCAACATCTCTCAGTACAAAGTAGGCACTCAATTATTCAAAGAGAATACATCAAAAGTGCACTTGAATTCACATCTCAGTATTCAGCAGACCAGTATTAACCTACTTGAATATAGTTTTCTTTTTTAAAAAGTTACAATAAACCTTTAATTTCATGTTCAAATAAATGAAAATCTAAACAAGTGATATGACTAATTTTATCTTTTGTTGCTGATTTCTATAATTTAAGTTTATAGGCTGTTTTTTTCAGCCAATGCTATCAATCTTTTTTCAAAATATTAATATTATATGTGGTAGTGTGAATGCTGGTACCCAGAGGCCAGGGGCATCAGATCCCTGTGGGGCTGGAGTTAAAGAAGGCTGTGAGGCATCCAGCATGTGTGCTGGGAACTAAACTTGCACCCTCTCCAGAACACTATGTGCTCTTAACCCTTCAATCCTGCAGGCTTCTTCTCTCTCTATTCCCACAGCTTTTTTTTTTTTTATCTACTTCAGTGCTGTGCCTGCTGGGTAACACACCAAACCAAGAGCAGCAGGAGAGAAGGAAGACAGTCACACTCTCATCCTTACCTCACAGTGAAAGCTGAATGAATGGAATCTGTAAAACCACCTTCTCAGTGATACTGCCCTTGGCCTTGCCAGAGAAGACACAGTGAACAGTTTTTCTCAAGCCCTTTCCCACTCCAGGGGCTTTTTCAGATGCCTTTCCTTCTTACCCGACCACCCGTGAACTTTTACTACACGCAGATATACTGTTTATCCGTTTGTGAGCTGACTTATTTCTGAGGCAGGGTCTTGCCCAGGCTGTCCGGGAACTCCAGCAATCCTTTTGCCTTGGCTTCCTGAATGCTGAGACTACAGGCAAATCACATCACACCAAGCTCGACTTGGGTTTTACAACTTCAGTGTTTTCAAGACAGGGTCGGACTCTGTAAACTAGGCAGGCCTTGCACCCATGATGCCTGGCATTAAGCTATGTACCCTATGTGTACCATCTCATCTAATCCTTAGAGCACAGGATTCATCTTCATTTTCTACTGAGGAGACGGAGCACAAGGAATCGAATAATTCAGCTAAAGTACAGTAAGCTGTGCTCCAAAGCCAAACCCTTCAAACTTGACCTTTCAGTTCCTTCCCAACAGGCTGTCTTAAAATGTCTGAGGATAGCTGGAGGAGCCACAGTGAAGCCCTGTCATCAAAGCGGGGGTGGGGAGGGCAACAGAGAGGCGAGTTTATTCTGCTAAAAAAAAAAAAGAAAAAAAGCCAGATGATACTATAAAACCAGCCACAGGCACCAGGCAGTGGTGGCACACATCTTTAATCCCAGAACTGGGAGGCAGAGGCAGGCATGCTGTGGAATAATCCTTCTGTACACTATGAATATGTATTATTCTCATTGGCTAATAAAAGCTTACAGCTGGGCAGGAAGTTAGGCGGAAGAGTCAGACTAAAAATGATAGGAAGGAGGTAGAGTCAGCCAGCCGCCAGCCGCCGAGCAAGCAGGACATGTAAGAAATGAGGAAACAAGCCATGTACCAAGTGGCAAATATAAATAGAAATATAGGTTAATTTAAATTTAAGAGTTAGCTTGTAGGCCGGGCAATGGTAGTACACGCCTTTAATCCCAGCACTCGGAAGGCAGAGTCAGGCAGATCTCTGTGAGTTTGAGGCCAGCCTGGTCGACAGAGCGAGATCTAGGAAAGGGGCAAAGCTACACAGAGAAACCCTGTCTCAAAAAACAAACAAACAAACAAACAAAAACAACAACAACAACAAAAAAACCCCAAGAGTTAGGTTGTAACAAGCCTGAGCTATGGGCCAAGCATCTATTAATTCATATTCAGCCTTTGAGTTGGTTATTTGAGACCAGGCAGTGGGGACAGGAAATGTCTGTTTACACAGGCAGATCTCTGTGAGTTCGAGGCCAGCCTAGTCTACAGAGAAAGTTCCTGGACAGCTAGGGTTACACAGAGAAAGCCGGTCTCAAAAAACCAAAACCCAAACCAACCAACCAACCAACCAACCAACCAACCAACCAAAAACCAAAAACCAAACCTAGAAACAGTAAAGCAGTCTTACCATTATGAAAAGACCACCATTTTGTTCAACTTCAGCAGTTTCCATCAAAAGTTCAATGGCCTTTTTGGTCCCAATTATCCTCACTACTCGGGCTATCAGGTCTTTCTTCGGTTCCTGTAACCTGTCGAGAACACAAAGCAATTACTACTTGTTGAAATCTATTCCCCAGTATAGTTCTCAACTGGAACCCAAACCTTACTGCTAACACCTGCTTTTCTTTCTAATCGCCATCCATTAACCATGGAGCCACTGACACAGAACAAGCTGCTCTTTCAGTCCCCAGAGGATGTTAACCTCAATTCTATATTAACTCTTAAACTAAGCCTCTTCATTTGCCTTGTTGATTACGGCAGTTCCCAAAATAAATAAGCATACAGAGGGAGGTGAATGAATTCAACTCTAAATGTAAAGACAATAAACTGGTTCACTTCTGCCAAACCAAGTAACAAACATATAATATGCTTTCAGTTATTATGCTTCAAAATTAACCTTCCAATATCTACAAATGATTTCTTATAGTTCGATCCTAACGGCCTTACCTAATCTGCACACGTCAATTCTTTCCAATGTCAGACACATTATTTTCATTCTGTTCTTCAGAGATCAATGATTCAGGGAGCTTGAGTAACTCTAACTGGGTCAGACAGAGCCCATGGTCCCCGGAGATAAGAAAAACAGTGCAGAAGCCTTTTTAGTTTCCAATCAGACCCAGTACCTTGGTTTCTCCTCACAGGAGGCAATGCAATACTGTGGAAAAGTATCAGACTAGGAGGAGCAAGAGACCAACGTTCAGCTTCAGGTCTGACCCCCACAAAGCTGATGACCTTGTGCAAGTCAGGTAACTACTGGGTCTAAGCTTCCTTATCTCCAAGGGAAACTTTAGTTTATAAATTCTACATTTCTTTTCCGAATGCAAATTCCAAACTTCTATCTAACATTTTCTGTATGTGTAAGTGTATTGTCTGCATGTATGTCTCATGTTTAATGCCCAGGAGGCCAGAAGAGGATGCTGGTCCCCTGCCACTGAACTTGAAACCCAGGCCTGATTCTTACTTTTTTTAAGATTTTTATTTTTTGTGTATGAGTGTTTTGCCTGCATGTATGCATGTGTACCATGTGCACTCAATGCCCACAAAGGCCTAAACAGGGTGTTAAGCTTGCCTGGGACTGGAGTTACAGATGGCTGTGAGCTGCCATGTGGGTACTGGGAATCAAATCTGGCTCCTCAGGAAGAACAGCCAGTGCTCCTAACTAATAGTCATCTCTCCAGTTTGCAAACATCTTGACTATTAAAACCAAAACTTACCAGTACTGGTGTTGCCTGAAACACTGTTTCCCTAACAGCAATATTTATTTTCAAATATGTAACTATTGACTTAGAGCTAATAAAAGTTAATTAGAATCTGAATCTGTGAAAAATGCATGAGTTGTCAATTTAGTATCTGCCAAACAATTCTAATTACCCAAAAGAAATGAAAATATATGGTCAAAGGATTTGCAAGCAAAGGTTCACTAACAGCATTACTCATAATAAATAAATATAGACTATCCATCAGTCTGGATATACATAAATCTATATACATCCAGTAAAATCGCAGACTATTGTAGTGAATGCCTGTAATCTCAGCCCTTGGGAGGTAGAAGCAGAAGGAGAGTTAAAGACCCACCTTGGTACATAGTAAGTTTCAGGCTGACCTGGGCTATGGGAAACCTTTCTCCAAAACCAAACCCCCAAATCACACAAAAAGCAACACCCCTTATTTACAAATTAAGAAAATAAGCTGGGCGGTGGTGGTGCATGCCTTTAATCCCAGCACTTGGGAGGCAGAGGCAGGTGGATCTCTGAGGTCAAGGCCAGCCTGGTCTACAGAGCTACACAAAGAAATCCTGTCTTGAAAACAAACTACAAAAAAGGTATACTGCATGGCTGCATCTGTATGGCAAATTTACAAGGACAGGAAGTATACTTGTCTGGGAAGGAGAGCAAGGATATTAACAGTAAATGGATATATGGACATAGACAAAGAATTTTACTGGAGAGAAAAGGTTTTAAATGCAATGGTTATAAAAATATAATAATAATAAAGCAATGGTTGTAAAACTGGATAATTTGTCTCCATAAAAAACACCTGAAAATGAGTGATTATTATATTAACATATCAGTTATTTTAATTTTCATTTCACAAATAACATTAAAATAATTACATCTGTTTATTTGTGTGTATGTGTGTGTGTGTGTGGGGGGGTCATGCCATGGCACAAATGTGGAGGTCAGAAGACAGCTTGCAGGAGTCAGTTTTCTACTTCCACCGCATCAGATCAGGGATTAAACTGGCACCAGGCTTAGTGACAAGCGCCTTTACCAGCTGAGCCACCCTGCCAGGCTCCCCCTTAGAGACAATATCTCATCTAGCCCAGGCTGGCATCAAACTCCCTATGTAGCTGAGATGATCTTTAACCTTCAGATCTTCCATCTCCTTAGTGCTATGGGGTGCTAAGGATTGAACTTTGGGTCTCAAACATGTCAGTCAAGCACCGTACCAACTGTGCCAGGTCTCCAGCTCCAAGTTATCTTTGAAAAGACACAATGCATTCATAGTCAAATATGCCCTGGGTTAGTTCCTTTAAGAAAAATAAAATAAAACAAACAAAAAACCCTCAGCCAGGTGTGGAACACACACCTTTAATCCCAGCTCTGAGAGGCAGAGGCAGGTGGATCTCGGAGTTTGAGGCCAGCCTAGTCTACACGGCAAGCTCCAGACAGCTGGGACTATAGAGAGACCCTAAAAACAAGTGAACAAATGAACAAAACCCTCACAAAGGAATGTATTTAGCATCTACCTTACTTCCCTGTAAAGACCAGCTATGTAGTCCAGTGCTTACCTGAAAGCAATTTCATCAGCCACTTTCTCCTGAGCGTCGTCTTCTGTGATCTCGTAGCGGCCTTTGTAGTTCATTTCCAGTCTGTGACCCAGTCTCTCTTTGACGGGCCGCTTCCGTTTGAGATGACCCTGCCCGTTCTCTTCTTCCTTTGACCCGGGTTTTTTGTCACCACGCATATATTCATCTAGGTCTTTGTCTAACTCTTTTGTATACTCTTGAGATTCCCGCTTCAGTTTCTTAGCAAGCAAATAATTATAGGTCTCAGACTGCCTGCTTTTGTCAATGGTGCCCTCCATCCCCAAGATGCCGAGTTCAATGGCCACTGCATCTTGGTTTTGCTCCTGGAGCACGGCACCCCAAATGTTGTTCACCTTCTTTCCTCCGTTGAGAGCGGTTTTCTGACTGCTCTGACCAAACGGGAAAGGCTCTGGTTTGGGAGGAGTATTAAAACATTTTTGTCGCTTGTGTTTCCAAGGAGAGCACTCTTCATCTGAATCCACACTCTCCTCACTTGAATCCACATTCTTAACTGTCCGATAGTTTGATACCGGCGCGCATGCAACACTGCCCTCACCTAGTACTTTCTGCAAGGGAAAGAAATCGGAGTCAGTTCCACAAAACATTCATTCCACCTACCACGGGCTATTTTTTTACAATGATGTAGTACTGTGCATGCCTGTCAGCCCAGCATCCCAGAGGCTAAGACAGGAGGATCAGAAGTTTAGGGACACCTTAGGGTACACAGTGGGTTCAGGCCTGTCTGAGCTGCATACCAAGGCCGTCTTAAGGAGAAAAGGAGGGAGAAAGAATGTAGGAGAGATTCAACTGGAGCACCCAAAACAATCATGCTCCAAAGACAACTGAAATAATCTAGTCCCTATTAAATTAACTCAGTTCTGAAAGATCTCCTTCTACAAAATTTACCAAAGCCTTTACTCCTCACTTTTAAAGACCACATCTGTGAGACTGACATACACAATAATTGTTACTGGCAGTTAAGACAAAGTTTGTTATCTTTCTCTCCAAAAATATATTTTCTAGTTGGGTGTATCAACTTCCTTTATATGGTTCTGTGGCTACTCCTTTAAGATTTGATGGGATAGTAGAGCTTAGCAACCCACAACTTCAATCCCAGCACTCTTGGGAGGCAGAGGCAGGCAAATCTCTGTAGGTTCAAGGCCAACCAGGGCTACATAGTGAGGCCCTATCACCAAAAAAAAAAAAAAAAAAAAAAAGATTGATGGTAAACTCTTATGGGAAGAATACCAGACATATTACTTTTTTTTTTTTTTGGTTTTTCGAGACAGGGTTTCTCTGAGCAGCTTTGCTCCTTTCCTGGAACTCACTCTATAGACCAGGCTGGCCTCAAACTCACAGAGATCCGCCTGCCTCTGCCTCCCGAGTGCTGGGATTAAAGGTGTGGCCACCACGGCTGGGCTAGACAGAAATATTACTTTTAACTGTAGGTTTCATCAGGTGTAGTAGTGCACACCTTTAATCAGCACTCAGAAGGCTGAGGCAGGAGGATCCTGGTTTTAAAGACAATTTGGGCTACAAAAGAGACCCTTATTCAAAACAAGCAAACAACAAAACCACTCAAAATTCAGACTTCACAGCACTGTTAACCAATTACTAATGTAAAAAAAATTTAAAAGGGCTGAAAAAATAAGGTCCTAGTATTAATGTCCTAAGACACCTACATGTGAAGATAATCACTTAAAAAACTTTAACAACTGACACTGGCGGTGGTGGCCCATGCCTTTAATCCCGGTGCGCTGGGGAGGTAGAGGTAGCAGGATCTCTGAGTTTGAGGCCAGGCCAGGCTCCAAAGCTACACAGAGAAACCCCGTCTGAACAAACAAACAAACAAACAAAAATTAACCACCACATACTAACTACACAAATTTATGCTATATAATATGATGCTTCAATATACGTATATATTTCACAATGATCAAATCAGGGTTGTTAGCTTATCTAGCACTTTAAACATTTATCATTTCTTCATGGTGAATAGATCCTTTTATGGGGGGGATACGTGTGTACATTACACTCGGCTCATGAGTACAGGGGTATTGAACTCAGAGCCTCCTGCATGCTAGGCAAGCACTCTACCATTGGGCTACATCTCCACCCCCTGGCTATTTTGAAATATACTCTAATTAGTCACCCTACTAAGCACTGCAGCCCTGAGTTTACTTCTAACTCTAACTTTGCCCTCCATCGTTGCTTTTTATACTAAGCACAAGACCAAACATTCGTTGAATTCCTCTTAGGTATTTAAAATGAGTGAGATGACTCAAGCCAGTAAGTGAATAAATAGTTCGCCGGTGATAACCGCAGCCAACACTGGCCAGGCCTTACAGTGTGCAGAAGTCCGAATCATACCTTTACACCCGGGGGCGGTCTATCATGCCAGTCCCACCTGAACACCAAAACAGGGCAGTTAAATATTTTGCAGACAGCGGTGGTGCCAAGGATTGAGTGCGGGTAGCCTTGCAGGAAAGCCCTCGGAGAGAATAACGGGAGTCTCAGAAAATCAGCAGGCTGCCTGGAGTGCTAGTGCTCGGTGATCACCCAGCACTTCTGGGGTGTCAGAGGCAAGACGACAGCTCCAGTGCCAGATCAGCCGTGGGCTACACAGCGAGATTCCATCCATCTGCCACCCTGGGCGGCCGAAACAAAGCCTGGTGGCTCCATGCAGCGCGTGGAAGCAGACCAAACTCGGGGGGAGGGGGGGACCACGACACTGAAGACCGGGCCCCGAGTACGCAATGAGCTCCCTATGCACCCGCCAGGGTCAACAGAAGAGCATCAGAAGCAGTTTCAGCTCTCCGTTCCCCACCTTTGGGGGGGAAAAAAAAATCTATCTCCACGGGGCAGCTGTGCAGGAGCCGGGAAGTTCGCAGAAGGCAGGAGCCGCAAGAGAGCGGGGTGCACGCGTGTTCCGGAAAACCGCGAGGCCGGGTAGCCGGCGGGAGCGCCCCCGCCGCCGCCGCCGCCGCGGCCTCCGACTCCCTGCATCCCCGAGGCCGCCCGCGCCCCTCCATCCCGGCCGCGCTCCCTCCCCGGACCCCCGACCCCCGGCGTCCGTCCCCCGCCCCGGCCCCGCGGCGCCCTCTTCTCGCTCACCGCCATCTGCATCGGCCTGTCGCTGGGGACCACCGTCATGTCGGAGTCCGAGTCGGAGAGCTGCCCTCTTCCATGTCGCCAGCTTCCAGCGCCATCTTCCCGCGGCGGCGCGCGCAGGGTCAGGGGAGCGCTTCCGGCGGCGGCGGCGGCGGCGGCGGGCGGCGGCGGCGGGCGGCGGGGGGCGGGGGAGGGAAGGCCTCGCGCTCCGCCGCGCTCCGCCGCGCTCCGGCGCCCCCGTGCGGCCGGGCCCCGCAGAGCCTCACCATAGCCCGACTCGCCGCTGGGAGGCGGGGTCCGCGCGCCCGGCGACTTCCCCGCCCTCCCTCCTCTCCCCGACCCGAGGTAAGGCGGTGCCCCCGGGATGCCGCTCCCCCGGATGCTCAGGACGGCCCTTCCGGCTGCCGGTCTTCGCCGCCGCCGCCGCCTCCAGCTCCGCTCCCCGCCTCCCTCGCCTGTTCTCCCGAGGCTCGCACGCTCCCGCCGGCTCGCTCCCGTTCCCGGGCCGCCGCCTCGGCTGCCGCTGCTTTTCCTGAGTCGCCCCTTAGGCTAAAAGTAACGAAGCCCTTCTTCCGAGATGATAAAGAAAAACGGCCCACCCACCTCACCCCGGAGTGTTTAGCGAATCGAGGCTAAATTATTTTTAAAGTGCCGTTAATGGTAATGATAGGCCTTTATGGTAATGTTTATTTTTTTTTCCCCCTTTAACCTTAGCTGGTGGAGGCCAGGGCTGTTTGAGCCTCTGTTGGGCAAGAAATAAATCATGTTACAGCTGCCACGCCATCTTTGTGAGCTTTGACCCTCTGGAACCAAAAGACAAAAATAAACCCACTTCTATTAACTAAATAAATGAATCAATAAATAAATCATGTTCCATTTTTCCAGTATGAGGTGGTTTGGGGCTCAATTACAGATAAGCAGGAGGCGCAAGCCCACCCCCTACCGCCACTGTCCCCAACCATACCCCTGGCTTCCCTGAGTGGGCAGCTGGTGCCCGCTTGTCTAGACACCCGTTTATCCTAGAGTTGAAAAGTTACAGGTACTCTGCCGTGTGACTGAGCCGCTGATGATCGGGAAAAGGGAATCCCAAAGCTCAGGAGATGCAATAGATAAGGCTTTAATGTTCTGAGCCAATAGGATGGGGAGTTTGGGGAGGGTGCTTTGCTAGGTGAGAGCAAAGTTATGTAGCTCTCTGGAGTACCAGACTATGGGAAGAGGGCCTTTAAAAATCACTGTTTCTCAAAACCCAAAGCCACCCCTCCCCAACCAAAAATAAAAAATAAAATTAAAAAATAAATCACTGTTTTGTGCCAAACTGGTATACCAGTCCTTTTAGTAGGCAGACATTCGTGTATACTTGAAAAACAAAACAACCGAATTATTGTTTCTTTTTTCCTTTTTGAGACAGGGTTTCTTTGTGTAGCTTTGCGCCTTTCCTGGAACTCACTCACTTTGTAGACAGGCTGGCTCGAACTCACAGAGATCCGCCTGCCTCTGCCTCCCGGTGCTGGATTAAGGCGTGCGCCGCCGCCGCCGCCGCCGCCGCCCCCCGCCCACCACCACCACCCGGCAATTATTGTTTCATGCCAGAGTGGTATGCCCGTCATTTTAGTAGGCCAATATCCATGTCTGTAGAATTACTGTAAAATAAAAATTTTCACTTTCCCTGTCTCTTGACTTTGTTATTACAAAGCGAGGGTTCTCATTTCTCACATAGTTGAAAGGTTTTAGTCCCTTCCCCAGTGACCTAAGCCAAGGACTCTCAGCGAGCAACTTAACAGACTGCTCATGCAGCCAGCAACTGAAAGCATTACATAGACACACTGCAGCTGGGTGGGTATGTAAGGAGTGTCCTAGCCCATGTTGCAGAGCGTGGATCCTTTCTCGCAGGTTTCCGAAGGGAAAGGGTCTATGCTATGTGGCCGATGAGTAGTCCACAGTACCCTTGTAACCAGGAAGTCTCTGCATTCTCAGCGGCAAGGGCTGGTGGTGGGTGAAAGGGTCTTGAGTTGTGAGGAAGGGGGCGTGCAGAGGATGAGCCCATTTAGTTAATGTGTATCCATCCTACAGGCTGTGTCACTAATAGCTCCTGTCGCCTTGGAGTCTGTTAGCCTGGGGCCTTTGGACAGAATCTCTATGGGGGAGGAGACATTGCTTCAGGCTGGCATAACCTGAGCAGAGTCTCTTATCAGCTCCAGCAATCGGCTACTTGATGACAAAGCAAAACTCTGACTCTGGAAGGTACCATCCCAGCTGCGGCTGTGTCAGGTAGCCTATGCCTGAGGTTTAGGATATCAAAAGGCGAGATGAACTACAATGACTGTTTTCATTCAGGCTAGACGGGAGCACTGTTCCTGTGACAGATACAAACATGGTCCTTCATTTATGTGAAGGATGGTGACTTGATTGACATAAGCATCCTTTTTACATCCCTTTTGGCTATATAGCTAGGTTGTTGGACTTACTTTTCCAGTCAGCTGGGAGATACCCAGTATTAACAACACTGTACACAATTAAGAAGGGTTTCTCTAGGGGCTGGAGAGATGGCTCAGCAGTTAAAGGCACCTGCTGCTCTTGCAGAGGACCTGGGTTCAGTTCCTAGGGCTACAAGGAGCTGCCAAGTCCAAGGGTTAAGAGTCCCAGACACCTTATGCCCAAGAGCTTTGATATTAAATGTTGCAGGACCTGAGGGTTCAGGGGCTGCTACATTCATCAGGAGCCGTCTGCTGCCGACCACCATCACCACTCACTGCCCTTGGAAGCCAAGAATTACAACAGCTACAAGATTCCAGGACCACTGGTAGATGGGACCCAAAGCACCAAGCTTCCACTTGAGTAGCTAGAAAGCTGATGTCTCTGGTTTCTGGCTAATCTTGGTTTCCAAGTGGACAGGATTTGGAATCAATCACCTAGGAGGTACAGCTCTGAGCCCAGGCATGTCTGTGAGGACATTTCCAAAGGTTTCGCTGAGGAAGAAGACCCACCATGAAAGTAGGTGGTCCATGCCATGGGGTTGGGGTCCTGGGCTGAAGGAGAAAGCAAGGAGAGCATCAGCACACTCGTCTCTCTGCTTCCTACGTGGAGGTTTAAAGTGGCCAGCCACCTTACATTCCTACTTTGGTGTCTCCCACACTGTGACTTGGAAGTCACTCAGTTGCCTGGGCTTGGTCTGCATGGTTCGCGTCGAGTCTTGCTGTTCTTGACAAAGACTTGAGTTTGATTCCTCCTGAGTTTGGTCACTCCTGAGTACTGGTTTACAGGCATGTACAAACATGTCTGTCCCGGAAAGTGAACAACTCCACACCCGTGCACAAATGGTCAGCACTAACTGGACCCCAGGAGTTAATAATAACAACAAGAGACACGGAGTTGGGAGGGAAATGACTTGGGATTTCCAGGGGGAATTGGAGAGAGGTAATGGAGAATGGATACAATTAAAACATTTGCGTGCATGTATACAATTTTCAAAGTATTACGTTTTAAAAAGAAAAAAATAAAGTTTTGTTTTGTTTTTGGACAATGCTAGGATCACACAGAGTAGGCAAGAACTTTACAATGGAACTATACCCTAGGGCCAAGCTTTCTGATCCACAGAACCCTGTTTTCTTCAAGTCCCCAGCACACAGTGCTCTGCTCAATACTGGATCTGTCTGCTTCTTTGTTCGGTGTTACAACACCTCACAGCCAGCCATGTCAGCAAGTGTATCTTTGAACTCCTGGACCTTCCGAGCACTGGGATTCGAGGCATATACCACCATACCTGGCACATTTTATCTTTGCTAGGATATTGCATACCTGAGGTTATTTACCATGTATTATTTTGTATCTGGCCTCTTTTACTTTCGTGTAATGCTTTTGGTATTTATCTATGATTTTTAGGAGAATGGCAAAGACTTTTCCAGATGCTTCTACCATTTTTATTTAATCACGAATTAATGAGCATTTTAGTTGAATCCAAGCCAACCTAGTACTTAGTTATCAGTCTTGTGACTATAGTTAATATTGGTTTGAGTTCTACAGAGAAACAATAAGCCACATTTAGAGAGAGTTTTACAATATAGAATGATTGTGTAAATTGGCTCATGTGACTCTGGGGACAGAGGAGCTCACACAATCTTCCATCTGCCGACTGGAAACTGGGGAGACTAGTGGGATACTCCTGGGGTGAGTTTTTTTTTTTTTTTTTTTTTTTTTCCTGCAACTGGAGTTACAGACAGTTGTGAGCTGCCATGTGGGTGCTGGGAGTTGAACCCAGGTCCTTTGGAAGAGCAGTCAGTATTCTTAACCACTTAGCCATCTCTCCAGCACCTTCCTGGTGTGAGTTTGGAGGCTTAAGAAAAAGGAAAACCTATGATATAAATTCCAGTCCAAGTCTATTATAATATGGATATTTTCCTCAAAGGTGTTTTTTGTTTGTTTGTTTTGATTTGATTTTGAGAGAAGGTCTCACTGTGTAGCCTTGGCTGGCCTGGAACTTACTATGTAGACCAATCTGGACTAGACTGAAACTCCCAGAAATCTACTTGCCTCTGCCTCCCAAGTGATGAGATTAAAGGCCTATGTGACCATACCAAGCAGGGTTCATGCTTTGAGGGTTTTGTTTCTAGAATATGTAAGAAATGCTGGGATAGGGAAAGGAGCATTAGGTAGGGTACTTGCTGTGCAGGAATGAGTACCCAGGTTCAGATCCCGAGCACTCACTTAAATGCCAAGTGGGCATGGCAGCTCCCTGTAACCCTAGTCCTTAGGAGCTGAAGGCAGGAGATTCCCAGGGACTGTTGACAAGCCGGATCATCAAGCACTGGGTTCAAGTGAGAGATTTATAATAATAACAACAACAACAACAACAATAATAATAATACTAATATATAAGGTGGAGATGACAGAGAAAGACACCTGATGCTGACCTCTGTCTTCCACACACAGGCCCATGCACTCACGTGAACTCATGAGGTTTGCACTGGCAGAAATGAGACTGTTTTAAAGAGCTTTCTCTTTATCTAAGTCTCTAAATCTACCAGGCTGTTGAAGCAGTGAACCCCAAGAAATAGGGATTTCCCCGGGAATCTCATGCTGGAAAAAGGACAAGGCACAAGCAGAGGAGGGACTGGGGAAAAGGATTTTCCACAGCTCTAACTGCTCAGACTATAGACTGAGAAGAAAGCCCACACAGTGACGGGTCAATGAGCAGTGGATGGGACCACACCTTGATCTGAACTCTCTAGATGTGTGCGTCCTTGGCCTCTGTGCAAACTTTAATCTCATCCTGGGACCCGAAGATGGACTTTAGTGGGAGTCATGGATCTCTCTGTCCCTCTTCCCAAAGTGACTGCATTGAATAAATCTCCCTTTTCTGATTTTTACTATTAATTTATCTATTGCAACTGGCTCCTCAAGGATGGATGATCAAACATGACTTCTTGGAGCACAGACTGTGACTCCCAAGTTTGGTAAAAACACACATGGGCCCACATACGCAAACATGCATACACATGTGCAAAAAAGAGAAGAAGAAATGCTTATGGCTCTATAAGCCTGACTTTTAAAACATGTACCAATTTGACAGACTGTTCCTTAGGTGTTACTGGTTTTTTCCCCAATCCGGGTCCATTTTCCCTCTCAGGATTATGGAACTAAGCATCGACTGAGCAGAAAAAGGAGACTTACTTTTGGTTAAGAGCAAGAGAAATGGAGGATAAACTTTCAAATCCGTTTAACAATTCTTGGGCCTTGAGAGAGTTAAAAAGTGAGGAAGAGGAAAGGCTTAGAAAAAGGAGGAAGAATATTCACATTTTTTCAGAGATTGGATAGTCAGCATTCTGGAATTCAGGTGACACCCCTCTCCTGTCCCAGCCTTTTTTTTTTTTTTTTTTTTTTCTCTTTGCTCATTGCCATGGTAATTGTTACCAATCTGTGGTGGTAAGGCACAGGCCAGCAGTGTTATCCCCATAACCTGAGGAATTTATCGCCTTGGGGAATGGGGTAAAGTTAAACTCTTGACTACGCAGCAGAAAAAAAAAATTCCGGGACCAGCCAGAGAGAAGCAAAGTTAGCAAGCCTGGTCAGTAGA
The DNA here is from genome assembly GCF_004664715.2 of Peromyscus leucopus. NCBI lineage: Eukaryota > Metazoa > Chordata > Mammalia > Rodentia > Cricetidae > Peromyscus > Peromyscus leucopus. Next base: position 43,848,438 of record NC_051079.1, on the reverse strand, counting down.
GATAAGGGGGCACACACTTCAGATTTAAGTGCTGGCTCCGAGAGAGGTGGAGAAGGGCTGTCCATACGCAAAACGGCTCAGAGCTCAACAGAACTGTGCTTAGGGGTCTCCGTAGTGGATACATTTGATTGCAATGTTCTCTTACATTGTGCCAAGAAAAGTAGTTTATAGCAAGGTTAAAGATTCAGTAAAGGTCAAAAATTAAGTAAAAAATATGGTCCAGTTTACTTTTTATGATTGTTTTTTTTTTTCTTTTTATTGTTGTTGTTGTTTTTCCGAGACAGGGTTTTGCCACCATCACCAGCTTGGTTTACTTCTCTAACATTAAAGCAATTTCTTTTTATAAGTGAAATTGTAAAGTGATTTTGACAAGGTACGTTCTTTAAGTTTGGATATGAGAGAGATGTGCTAACTGAACACACACACATTCTGGCCCTGAGGCGTCTGTAGCAAAAGCAGCGTTATCTCTGTAGGCCATCTCTTCTTGTTTTTTTCAATAGTGTTGAAATTTTTTTTTTTTTTTTTGACTCTTAGTCAGCAGGACATATAAAGTAGATTCTAGGGTGAGGGCTTAAATAACAGAGTTTTAAAGTAATCTTTTAGCCTCCATTCTTTCTCTAGGATTCTAACACTTTGCAAACAGCCTGCCTGCCTCCCTGCCTCCCTGCCCGCCTGCCATCCATCTGTTCTTCCTTCCTTTCTTCCCTCCCTCCCTCCTTCCTGCTCCCTCCTCCTCCCTCCCCTCCCTCCCTCTCTCTCTCTCTCTCTCTCTCTCTCTCTCTCCCTTTCCTGCTTTTTCCTTTTTTTTTTTTTTTCGATACAGGGTTTCTCTGTGTAGCCCTGGCTGTCCTGGAACTCACTCTGTAGACCAGGATGGCCACAAACTCAGAGATCCTCTTGCTTCTGCCTTCCGAGTGCTGGGACTGAAGGCATGCACCATCATGCCTGGTTACACCTGCCTTTTCAAGAATGGACATGACCAAAAAAGTGTGATTGATCATCTGGCCAGTTATACTGTAAACTCAAAACCCCCCAGGCAGAATATAATTTCCCTGCCCACTGAAATATTTGACCTGGAGGAGGCATGTGTCATGACCTTGCTGTTAAATTGACCTAAAAGCCCATGTGTTGAAAGCTTAGTTCCCAACTGGTGTCATTAATAAGAGGTGACTAATCATAAAAAAGCTAATCTCAACAACCCATTGAAGAATTAATAGCTGAATGGACTATTAGGAGGAGTTGGAGCCTGTTTGGGACAAGTGGATTACTGGGAGTATGCCTTTGAGGGGTCTATCTTGTCCCTGGCCCCCATCCGTTTCCTGTCAGCCATAAGGTGAGCAGCTTTTCTCCTCCATGGTCCTCTATTATGTCTTTCCAAGAGCTCAAAGGCAATACAGCCAGTCATAGACCAAAATCTCTACAATCGTGAGCCAAAAGAAATTGTTCTTTTAAGTTGTTTTTCTCTGGTATAGTATTGCTCTAAAAAACTGATGGACTTAGCAAATGTCCAACAATTTCCCTTCTCCTTCCTACACATTCTGCTACTGACTGGTGAGGAACGCAGGCATGAGCCTATAGCTTCCTCTCTCTGAGTCAGTGAGCTATACAATAACGCCTTTGCTGTAGTATTTAGGGCAATAACTAAAGACTTTTGGGTACCTTCCTGTGGTCTGCAGAGGACATTGTAAAAGCTGGAGGTCAACAATCTGTTGATTATGATAGCCTTGTAAATCTTGAAAATACCTTGGTTAGTCTTGGAGTCCTCTGCGCTGAAGGAGGATGGTCATCAGCTTCCAATAAACACACCTTAAAGGATTAATGTGTTGAAGTGCTGAGTTGAGCAGAATCTGATCTAAAATGCCAAAGCAGTAAAGGAGACAGATAGGAAGTGAAGGCAGAGATGCAACGCCTCCGTATCCAGTATTCAGTGACCCTAGAAGTATCTGCAGGCCCGAATGAAGAGTCAAGGCTGTGGGGAATAGCAGCGTCAGACTCCCTGTGACATTTCTAATTGTGGCAGTGGATGAATTTTATGGATAGCTAAGGATGTGACTAAACAGTTTGTCATAGCAAAGGTATTTCCTATGTTTTTCTCTAAGAGTTTTAGAATATTAGCTCTTACTTTTAGGTCTGTAGTGTTTTGAATTAGTTGCATATGATGTCAGCACTAGGCATGGCAGGCACTTTTAGGGGACAGGCTTATATGCTTATTAGCAAAAAGCTGCCCCTTATAAGTCTGGTAATATGACCACAACTTTATTTCCATTTTTAATTTATGTGTGTATGCATATACATATGTGTTCGTGTGTGTGTGTGTGTGTGTGTGTGTGTGTGTGTGTGTGTGTATGCTGCACTTGACTAGATGCCTCCAGAGTACAGAAGTGTCAGATCCCTTGGAGCTGGATTTACAGGAATCAAGACTTGGGAATCAAACTCAAGTCTTTGGCAAGAACAAGTGCTCTTGACTGCTGAGCCATGTTTCTAGCACCAAATTTTCTTTGATTTTCACTATTACTTGTCTTCTCTCTCTCTCTCTCTCTTTCTCTCTCTCTCTCTCTCTCTCTCTCTCTCTCTTCTCTCTCTCTCTATCGGTTGGTTTCTCAAGACAGAATTTCTTTGTGTAGCCCTGACAATCCTGGAATTCACTCTGTGGAAGAGGTTGGCCCTGAACCCAGAGATCCATTAACTTTGCCTCCCGAGTGCTGGGATTAAAGGTGTGTACCACCACCACCTGGCCCTTTATTTCATTTCTTAATCTGTTTATCTCCTTAAACATGGGACTTAGCTCCATTCCACTTCCTGGTTCTTCTTTTCTCCTCAAATTGTACATTTTGTATTTTTCCTCACTCAACTCACTCCTTTGATTTGAGTTAACACTGATAAACACACAACGGAGTCTATACTAGGCTGTTTTTTAAAATTTTTATTATTAAGAAATTTTCTATTCAATTTACATACCAACCACAGATCCCCTCTCCTCCCTCCTCCTGCCTCCCAGCCTTCCCCCATAACCCACCCCTCATTCCCACCTCCTCCAAGTCAAGGTCTCCCCAATGGGGAGTCAGCAGAACCTGGTACATTCAGTTGAATATACTAAGCTGTTTTGAGATTTTCTCTGCCAACAGAATTAATCCAAATATTTTCACTTTAGCTTCAGGCAGACTCTTTGGACAAGGGCAAAAAGCAGCCACGTTCTTCATCAAAAATCACAAGAATGATCTCTGGGCAACACACTAAAATTCTTCTCCTCTGAAAATTCTTAAGCCAGGCCCCCACAGTTCAGATCTTCCATGCTCCTACTAGTATGACCCATTAAGCAGTGCTTAAAGCATTCTACTGAAACCCAAAGTACCAAAGTCCAAATTCTTACAAACAAAACATGGTCCAACCTATGACAGCAATACCCCACTCCTTGTACCAACTTCTATCTTAATTAGGGTTTCTATTGCTATGAAGAGACACCATAATCATGACAATTCTTGTAAAGGAAAACATTTAATTAGGGCTTGCTTGCAGTTTCAGAGGTTTGGTCTATTATCATCATGGTGGGACAGGGTGGTGTGCAGGCAGACATGGTGCTAGAAAAGGAGTTGAGAGTCCTACATCTTGAGTCACAGGCAACAGGAAGTGAACTGTGACCCTGGGCATAGCTTGAGCATAGGAGACCCCAAAGCCCGCCTCCACAGTGACACCTCCTCCAACAAGACCACACCTACTCCAACAAAGCCACACTTAATAATGCCACTCCCTTTAGAGGCCATTTTATGTCAAACTACTACACTAGTGAAAAGTGTTTTTTTTTTTTTTTAAACCCAAACAAAAACAAAACAAAACAAAAACAACCCCCATGCTCCAAGCATTTTCCTGAAGATAATATTATTTCTTTTTTTTTTTTATTTGTCTGAACTAAAGTCCACCCCCCCTCCCACACACACACTTCTTCATCTATTTGCTAATGGACACCTAGGTTGATTCTATAGCTTAGCTATTATGAATAGTGCCATTTTAAAAATGAATGTTAAACCAGGAGGTGGTGGTGCACACCTTTAATCCCAGCACTCAGGAGGCAGAGGCAGGTGAATCTGAGTTTGAGGCCAGCCTGGTCTACAGAGTGAGTTCCAGGACAGCCAAGGCTGTTACATAGAGAAACCCTATCTCAAAAAAAAAAAAAAAAGGATGTTAGATATTCCTGTTGTATGCTGAGATTCTTTGAATAGATAAGTATATACCCAGGAGTTACCCACCTGGATCATGTGGTAGTTATATTTTTAGATGTTGTTTTTTTAACCCTCTGTTCTAATTTCCCCAGCAGCTACACTAATTTACACTCCCACCAAAAGTGTACAAGTATTCCCTGTCTTCCATCTTCCTGGTGTTTCCTTGTTTTCTTCCCTTTGGCCGTTCTCACTGGGGTGAGATAGACTCTACAGCTGTGATTTGCATTTCTCTGCTGGCAAATTAGGTTTAACATTTTAAAACAAAGTTACTAGTCATTTGTACTTCTTTTGAGAACTGTTTTTTTTTTTTTTGATTCATTTGCCCATTTAATTGACTGGATTATTATTTTAAATATTGTTTTACTTTTAAAAATTCTTCATAGGTTCTGGATATTAACACACTGTCAGGTGAAGAGCTGGCAAAGATTTTCTTCTGTCCTGTGCTCTCCCTAACTCTGCACATAATCTGTTTACATTCATTTTATTATTTCTTTAAAATAATTTTACTTTTTTCTCTTTTTGAGACAGGGTCTTTCTATGCAGTCCTGATTGTCCTGGAGCTCACAATATGGACCAGGCGGTCTCAGACTCACAGAGACACTCCCGTCTCTGTCACCCGAGTGCTGGGATTAATGGCATGTGCCACCACACTGGCTTTGTTTTTCTTTTGTGTCTATGAGTCTTTGCCTACATGTATGTCTGTGTACTTTATCCATGCCTGGATCCTGAAAAGGGCATCTGATTCCCTGGAACTAGAGTTAGAGATAGTTGTGAGGCACGTTAGGAATGTTAGGATTAGAACCTGTGTCCCCTGTGAGAGCAACCAGTGCTCGTAACCTCCAGCCCAAGCTCTTAATTTCATGCAATCCTACTTGTCAGTTTCCCCCGCTGAAAAAACAGGGTCTCATGTAGCCCAGGCTGGCCCCCAATTTATTATGTAGCCAAGAATGACTTTGAATGTCTGATCTTCCCGCCTTCCCCTTCCAAGCTGAGATTATTTGCTTGTGTTACCACCTGGATGAACAGTAGAGGGTTAAACTCAAGGCTCGCTGCTTGCTAGGCAGTCACTCCATCCACTGATTTATACTCCCAGGTCACATTTGCAAATTCTTTTTTTTTTTTAAAGATTTATTTTATTTTTTAAAATATGTATGTGTGTGTGTGTGTGTCTGTGCACATAAGTGCAGGTGCCTGCAGAGGCCAGAGGCGTCAGAGCTCCCTGGAGCTAGAGTTATAGGTGACTATAAACCACCTGCCATGGGTGCTGGGAACTGGACTCGGGTCCTCTAGAGAACAGTTATATGCTCTTAACAGTTGAGCCATCTTTCTAGGACCCATTTGACAATTCTTGCTCTTAATTCACAGACAACAGGAATCCTGTTTAAAAACCTTTACCTACACTAATATCTTGAAACTTGAGAAGTTTTAAAATTTTGAAGCAGACTCTGATGCAGTCTGGGCTGGCCTTGAACTTGCTATGTAGCACCTTCTGCCTCCACCTCCAGTGTTCTCTGTTACAGATGTGCATTACCATACCCAGCCTTGTTATGCCATGCTGGAGATGGAACCTAAGACTCCATGCATGCTAGATATATCAATGAGCTATATCCCCAGATATCCCCCCCCCTTTTTGGGGCTTTTTTTGAGACAGTGTTTCTCTGTGTAGCCCTGGCTGTTGTGGAGCTCGCTCTATAGACCAGATTGTCCTTGAACTCAGAGATCCACCTGACTCTGCCTCCTGAGTGCTGGGATTAGTAGGTACATGCATGTGCTACCACTGCCTGGCCCCATTTTCACAATACCAATTGTGTTAATCTATGAGCATGGGAGATCTATTCATTTTCTCCTGTCTTTTTTTCAATTCTTTATTCAGTAGTTGTTAAATTTTTTTTTTTTCCAAGACAGGGTTTCTATGTGTAGCTTTGCGCCTTTCCTGGAACTCACTCTGTAGACCAGGCTGGCCTCGAACTCACAGAGATCCTGCCTGGCTCTGCCTCCCGAGTGCTGGGATTAAAGGTGTGTGCCACCACTGCCTGGTTTATTCAGTAGTTCTTAAGTGTTTCAAAGTTTTTGTTGTAGGTCCTTTATTTCCTTGGTTAGATTTATTCATAGCTGTTCTTTTTGGTATTTTTTTTTATCATCATCATATCATCATCATCATCATCATTATCATCATCATCACTATGGCCAATGAGGTTGTTTTCATCTTATCTCAGCATGTTTTTATTGCATATAGAAAAACCACTTCATTGGTCATGTAGCGTCACTGGTAGACTGTTGGCCCATCGTGCATGATGCCCTGGGTTTAGTTACTAGCACTGTATAGTCAGGTGCATTTGCACACGCCTATAATCTCAGCATTCAGGTGAGAGAGGCAGGTGTTAAGGTCATCCTTAGCTGCATAATGAATGGGAGGCTAGCCTGAGCTACATTAGACTTTGTCTGAAAAAAAGTCCATTAATTTTTTTATGTTGATTTTGAATTTAAATCTAACTACTTTGCTGCCAAGTGTTACCAGATATTAGAAATATCTGGTATATCTTGGAGTTGTTGTTGTTGTTTCTTTTTTTTTGAGACAGTGTTTCTCTGTGTAGACCTGGTTGCCCTGGAACTCACTCTGTGACTCTGTAGACCAGGCTAGCCTCGAATTTACAGAGATCTGCCTTCTTCTGCTTCCTGAGTGCTGGGATTAAAGGCTTGCACCAACACCAGATTTTTAAGTAAAGTGTCATATGAATAAGTATAGTTTGATTTTGATTTTTCCTTTTCTATTCGTATCCTTTTGTGACTTTAACTGCAGGGTAGAAAGCAATGGAACTATATTGAAAACATCCGTAGAGCATCATTGAAAAACCCAGTGTGACCTGGGAATCACAAGGGCAAGTAACAGGCTGGAAATCACTTAGGCATGTGTCTAGTGCTGATGAGATGTTAGGATTTCCCTCATACAAAGAGGCCTGGTTATTGGGGAATGAATGACACAGGGTTACCCTAAGAGGGTGAGGGGCAAGGATATTGCAGAAGACAAAAGAAATGGAGAGTGAAGAACATTGATTAAAAATGGTTTGTTCTTCCAAAGTAAGAATATACTCAGGCAGAGTATTTAGAAGGCGATGCAATCATGTAATACTTCTCATTTATTAGGAAACATTTGTAATTTACCAAAGCAGTGAAAATAACCTTCTTCACACCTCCACCCACTGAAAAAACTCCCAGGGCTACAACAGAGACCAGTGACGACGTCACCGCTTCTTGAGAGCCGATTAGAAACTATGCTGAGGTTTTTCAGGTCCCAGCCCAGACCCACGGAAGGAGCATGCCCAGAACACCCTGGACACTGCGGCCTAAGAGCATATTGTCTGCAAGCCCTGCTCTAAAACCTCTGGACTTCAGAACCCGCGGGTGGCTCGGTGCACCGCCCCGCCCCGCCCCACCCCGCCCCCAGACCCTAAGGCCATCTCACTGTCCAGAGGGTAAGGTCGGTCAGGGAGACCCCGGGGGAGCGGATGGGGGGGACGGGCAGGGGGCGTGCCGGCGGGGGGGGGGTGGGGCGAAGCTGCCCAATGGGCTCCCGGGGGAGGGTCTGCCCAATGAGCATTCGCGGAAGGGGGTGGGGGGGCCGGTCTTCAATGGACTGGGCAGGGGGCGGGGCCTGCCCCGGGGACTCGGCCGCGCGGGGGGCGGGGCTGCATTTCCGGGACTCCCCCGCGGCAGGGGCTTCTGGCGTTCTGAGCTCGGGATGTTGCGTCTGGCTCGCACTCTCTGCGAGAAGAGCGTGAAGACCAGCAGGCTCTCCCGCCCTCCGTGCAGGCCCACGGCCCTCATGTCCACTCTGCTGATCCAGCATCCCCAGTATGCTTGGCTGCAAGAGCTGGGGCTCCGCGAGGAAAACGACGGCGTGTATAATGGAAACTGGCGCGGCGGGGGAGAGGTATGCGAGCGCCCCGGGAAGTTGCAGCCAAGGTTTGCCTGGGAGGCCGCGAGGCGGGCGCCCCCATTCCCACCTCCCGACTGGAACCTCGGGAGTAATAGACAGGATGGGAAGTTTTAAATTGATACAGTAGAAGTTTTCTAACGATGAAAGATAAGAGTAAGCGAACTTTAGATGTTAGCACTGAGAAGAATCGATGGAGGAGGTTTGGAGCCGCCAGGAAGGCTACACCCCAGTGTTTAAAACCGTATGGCAGTTTTGCTTGGGATCTGTCACAAGCTCGCCCTGGCTAAAATCTTGTGAACTTTCTCCCCTTGAAGACTTGATTTTCAGTATTTATTGCCCAAACTTACCACTGAAATAAAACCCTTTCTAGAACAAAGTGGACAGGTAAGGTTTAGTTGCCCCAAACTTAGGTGAGTGTCTCATACGTTTAAGGGAAAGAAAGGAAACTTTTTCAGAAACATATCATTCAACTGTATCAGAACCTGCTTTGTTACAGAAAACGCAACTTCTTTTAAAGGCGACTCTTGACCGTAGGAGAGCCAGGTGATTTTTATTGTTATGAATTTGGGAGCTTCGCCCTGTTGTCTCTTTAAAAAAACAAAAACAAAAACAAAAAACTTTTTGGTTCTGGGACTTGAACCCAGGGCAGTGTGCACCCGAGGCAAGCGCTCTGCCACCGACCTGAGCCCTCGGCCTGCTTTTTTTGTGGCATCAGTCATTAATGTCTGATAAAATCTAGCCTTTTAGCCGCACTTTAGTTTTGGCTTTCTATTTGGAGACCTCTCCAATCTCATCAACACGGGCTCTTTTGTAGTTTATCTGGACTTGGGCATTCTGTTTCCAGACCAGAGGGTGGGCAGAGTAAGGTGGTAAAAACAGGAAGTTAAACTGTCAGTTGAATATCTGGTTACAATAAGGGTTGTGTGAGTGAGTGTGTTGTGTGCCTTTGAACCTAGTATTTAGATGACCAGTGTATGGATCTTTACAGAAAGTTTCTCATGCATAGGTGAGAAACCCAAGATTGCTCTGAAGAGTGGGTTAGTCCTAACAGAACTTAGCCTAAAGGCTCCTGTTTTGCTTTTATTTTTCGATTTGGTATCTCCTCAATTTAGGAATGGTTATAATTGCTATGTACGATTGTCATCTTTTTTTGCTTGTTTGTTTCAAGGTGATTACGACCTATTGTCCTGCTAACAATGAGCCAATAGCAAGAATCCGACAGGTAAGCTGTCACAGGGAACTGTGCTAGCGATCTTCAGAGGCAAAGGTTACAGATGGACAGAATCATGCACTTCTCTTGTCATGGCGAGTCTGTTTGGGAAGACTGCTCACTCTGGCTCTGTGGTATTAGCTAGAAAAGTTAGTTAAGTCAGAGAGAGGATTAGGCAGAGGGTCTTTTTGTAGTTGTTTGGATACAGGATACGTAGCCTAGGCTAGCCTAGAGCTTGCTGCATAGCTGACTTTGGACTGACCCATAGGCATGGCAGCACCATACCAGGGTTTTTGCTGGGGTTTGAACCCACAGCTTCATGCATGCTAGGCAAGTTGAACTACATTCCTAGTCTCCCTCTTGGGTATTGCTTTCAAGTCACTCCAGAGTTGGCTTTTTGTTGTTGTTGGTTATTATTATTATTTTTTTTTAGAATGAAAATTCTGATTTTTTTCAAATCTGGGTTGGAGCCCAAGACTGAACTTTTTTTTTCTTTTTTTTTTTTTTTTTTTTTTTTTTTTTTTTTAAGATTTATTTATTTATTATGTATACAGAAGAGGGCGCCAGATCTCATTACAGATGGTTGTGAGCCATCATGTGGTTGCTGGGAATTGAACTCAGAACCTTTGGAAGAGCAGCTAGTGCTCTTTGAAAAACAAAGCTTTAAAGCACAGCTGGTATCTTTTCCTTTGTATTAGATTCTAGCTGGTGTTTCTTTCTTTTTTAAAATTTATTTAAGAAATTATTCATTTTATAGCTGGGCCATGTGGTGCTGGCACTTGAATCCAGCACTCTGGAGACAGAGCAGCGATCTCTTGAGTTCGAGCCAGCCTGGTCTCCAAAGATTGAAGTTTGAAAGGCGCAAAGTGCTATCACAGATGAAACCTGACTTGATTGAAAAACCAAAAAAAAAAAAAAAAAAAAAAGAAATTATTCATTTTACATACCAACCACAGATCCCCCTCTCATCCCTCCTCCTGTTCCCCTTAGCCTCCAAAAGGGTAAGTAAAGGCTCCCATGGGGAGTTAGCAAAGCCTGGTACATTCAGTTAAGGCAGGACCAAGCCCCTCCCCCCCGCATCAAGGTTGAGCAAGGTGTCCCACCCTAGGTAATGGGATCCAGAAAGCCAGCTCATGCACCAGGGATAGATCCTGATCACACTGCCAGGGGCCCCTTAAACAGACCAAGCTACATAACTGTCTCCCGTATGCAGAGGATCTAGTCTGATTCCATGCAGGTTCCACAGCTGTTGATCTAAAGTTTGTGAGTTCCTATGAGCTTAGTTCAGTTGTCTCTGTAGGTTTCCCCATCATGATCTTGAACCCCCCTTGCTCATAGAATCCCTCTTCCCTCTCTTCCACTGGACTCCTGGAGCTCAGCCTGGTGCTTGCTTGGCTGTGGATCTCTGCATCTGCTTCCATCAGTTACTGGATGAAGACTCTACTAGCTGATGTTTCTATTTATGCTTTAGTTTATTTTAATGTTTCTATCTACCCGTCCCTCCCCATGATGCTGGGAAATGAACCCAGGGCTTCAACCATTCTAGTCAAGAGCTTGCGTTCCCCCCCACCCCCCAGCTATAAGTCCAGCCTGATAAACAGTCTTTAGGATTGTAGACTGTTGAAATATCCTGTGGTTAATGCAAAAACCACAGCTTTTAGCTCAAAAGGAATAGGAGATATGCTTTTTCTGGAGCTAAAATTGAAAAACCACCATGCCCTGGGAAGCACAGCTAGGTTACTCCAGGTTGTTCCCTCAGGGAAGCTGTTTCTTAGGGTTTTATAGTTGTAGGAAAATGAAAGTCATACGTTAAGGCAATATAAAAATACATTGGTGGCACCTCAGATCAGCGGTTACAGCAAGATGGGGTATTCTGCCTGTTATCTGATGACATTCTTCACTTTTGGGTCTAGTGGTTTGCTGAAATGATAGATTCCAAGAGATTTTATCTGTTAGCCACAGGATATTCTGACAGACACCAAGGTGGTGAGGTGGGCAAGAAATTTCAGGGGGCTGAAATTAGCTCATGGTAAGGTAATTAGGTTCTGGATCTGCAGCATTCCAACTTCTCTGCAGTTGTTTTTTTTTTTTTTTTTTTTTTTTGAGACAGGGTTTCTCTTTGTAGCCCTGGTTGTCCTGGAACTCACTCTGTAGACCAATATGGCCTCAAACTCACAGAAATATTCCTGCTCTGGCTCCCGAGTGCTGGGACTAAAGGCTCTCTGCAGTGCTAATCAGGATCTGCAGACACAGTCTCCTTCTGGAAATTCTCACCTTTGCTCTTTCATTCCGTTTCTCTTCCTCCAATTCTTAGGCCAGCATGGAAGACTACGAGGAAACCATAAAGGAAGCCAAGGAAGCTTGGAAAATGTGGGCAGAGGTAAGTATGTGTTTATGGTCTCCGCTGCAGAGCAGGTCACCTGCTGTCATGATGAAAGAAAGCTAAGCACGAGACAGTGCTGAAATGTGCCATCTTGGGGCCTGTGTTCATTTCCTCCCTGGTATTCCTAATATAGGGTCCTTCCCATTTGGGATCACAAAAATGGGTAACTAAAATAGATAAAACTTTTGTGATATGATGTAAACTGGAGCCATGAATATTCTCCCCCAAAACTTGTAATTGAGCAAAAGAAGGGGAGCTCTTCGTTCTCTGCTCCTCCTGTTTCTCTTCCCAGACTGTCCAGGGACAGGATGTCTTCACAGCATGTCTGGCTCCAGAGCAGCTACACCATTTTCTCAGGGCTAAGGAGTTCCAGTGGGCCATGAGGCAGAATCTGCCTCCTTCATCTTCGAACGCCATCCATCATGGGTTAAAAGAGCCAAAGTGGCTTACACCTTTAATCCCGATACTTGGGAGGCAGAGGCAAGTGGATCTCTGTGAGTTCGAGGCTAGCTTGGTCTACAAAATGAGTTTGAGGACAGCCAGGACTGTCTTGAAAAACAAAACAAACAAAAAAAAGCAAAAAAAAAAAAAAAAAAAAAAAAAAAAAAAAAAGTCAAAGTGAGAATTCTGCTGTCCTGGGCCTCACTGATCTGCCACTATAGGTGGGTATGGAGTGGGGACTCAAAGAGAGGAGTGACTTGGATTTCCCAGCATCACTCTGTCTCCATCAGAGTGTTTTCACAGAGGGGAGAGCAGGGGTGCTTGTCTTCTGGAGTTGTCATGGGGATTAAGTCACTTAACCATGCATTGTTTGCAGGTGTCTATAGCAGAGCTGGCACATGGCAAGCATCAGTACACCACAGTGCCATGTGTTGGAGACTGAACTTGTGTCATTAGGCTTGGTGGAAAGTGTCCTTACCCCCTTAGCCATCTCAACAGCTCCCTGGTTTTTTGGGTTTTGTTTGTTTGAAGCATGAGGCAGTATGAAAATCAAATTTAGTCTTCTAACTCCAACCTCTTCAGTACAGATGGTTATCAGAGCTACCTTTGGGCATTTCTCTCCCAGCTCTCAATCTACTCTGTAGCTGTGTTTTTTAATGCATATTATGTGATATGTGCATGCATTTAGGATCACATTGTATGACAACAAAGTAATGCATACTTTAAAAAAGCTGGTGTTTATTGTTGTGTGTCTGTGTGCACCTGGTGCATGTGTGTTGGCATGTGTCACAGTGTGTGTGTGTGTGTGTGTGTGTGTGTGTGTGTGTGTGGTGGTCAGAGGACAACTTTGTGGAATCAGTTCTCTTTGACTTCACATGGGCCTTGGAAATCAAACTCACATTGCCAAGGGCATCCTTTACTCACTGAGCCATCTCATGGATCCACTTATTTTTTAAATGATGTTTGTTTAGTCATATGTGTGTTGTGCTTATGTGCCTGTACATGCATGTAGAGAGGCCAGAAGAGGGCATCGGTGTCTTCTTCCATCACTGTCTGTTTGTTCCTCTGAAACAGGCTTTTCACTAGATTGGAAGCCAGCAAGAAAATCCCAGTAATCCTCCTGTCTCTGCCCTCCTTGGTGCCTTGAGGTCACTGGCATTTGCTGGGATTCCTGGAATGTTACATGCATGCTGGGATTAGAACTCTGTTCACTAAGATTTTGGAGCAAGTACTCTTATCCACTGAGCCATATCTCCAGCCACATTAAACTTTGTGTTTTCAGAAGCTCTCTGTTTGTCCTGGTTGTCTTAGAGCTTGTTATGTAGACCAGGCTGGCCTCAAACTCACAGAGATTCTCCTGCCTCTGTCTCCTGAGTGCTGGGATTAAAGGCATGCCCCACAACACCTGGCCAAACATTTACAAAAGAGATTTATTTAATACATTTGAGGGTTTTGTTTGAATGTATGTCTGTGTACCATGTGCCTAGTGTCTTCAGAAGTCAGAAGAGGGCACTGTATCCCCTAGAACTGGAGTTACAGATGGCTGTGAGCTGCCACCTGGGTCCTGGGAATTGAATCTGGGTCCTCTGCAAGAGCAACAAATGCTCTTAATTGCTGAGCCATCTCTCTAACCCTGACCTACATTTTCTCCCCCCCCTCCTTTTTTGAGACACATTATATTTGGCCAGAGGATTTCTTCTTGCCTCAGTCTCCCCAAATGCTGGACTCATTCACATGTCTTTTAATGAGAAACATTTATGCTCATGTGTGTTTATCTAGAGTAAATACAGACATGTTTGCGAATGGTTTGTGTGGTTTCAGGGTCTGTTTTCCTAAACTGATTTTAAAGAGTTTTTATTTATGGTGGTGGTGGTGGTGGTGGTGGTGGTGGTCGTGGTCGTGGTCGTGGTGGCGTGTGCCATAATGTGCATAGGGAGGTCAATGGTCAGCATTGTGGAGTTGGTTCCCTCCTTCCCTCTTATGTGGGTTCTGGGGATCGAACTCAGGTCACCAGGCTTGAGCAGCAAGCACCTTTACCTGCTGAGCCATCTCATACCCTCCTTCGCTGACTGTTAAGTCTGTCTCCCTGCTGCAGTGGTTGCTGCCGTGATAATCTTTCTGAAATGTTGTGCTTTATTGTTTTTGTTGCCGTGTTTGAATTTAGGATCTCATTTGTCTCTTCAGTGTCTTGCCCCACAGTGCCAGAGTATGCTCAACATTTCCTTCAGCAGTGTGTGCATTTTTTGAGTTGAGATGGAGTTGCTGGATAAGTCGGGCAAGTCACTCTTGGACAAGAGCAAATTGGACCAGTGGGGGATCTGTTTGTTGGAATCCGAGTTAAGCAATTGAGTTCAAAGTTTAGTGTGGAGACAGCTTTTCCTAACAGTCCTCTTGGGCTGGGGTCAGTGTGGCAGTGACTTAGAGATGGGATGCCTGGGCCTTGACAAGAACAGGGGATTGGGCTGTCATGGTCTATAGCCTCCCTCAATCTTCCCACTGAGCTTCTCGGCTCTCTCTGGTCTTCTTTGATTTGTCTACATTGCAACAGAACATTGTTTCATTTCATTCAGGTTAAGTTTCAAAGGGAACATTTTTCTTAAAAGAAAATAAAAACAAAGTATAAATTCAAAGGAAAAGTAATTTACAAAGGCTGCTCTACTTATTTATATATTTATTTTGAGGGAGAGGGTTTAATGTAGCTTAGGGTGGTCTCAAACTTGAGATAGGCAAGGCTGGCCGTGAGCTCCTGATGCCTCTGCCTTCCCGAGTGCTGGTGTTCTTGGAGTTCATCTCCTGGCCTTCCCTGAGAACAGGTTTCTTTCTCCTAATTACAGATACTACAGAGAACCTGGCTCTGGGACTGAAACTCATTGCTTCTCCTCAGTGAATGAGCTCTACCTACGGCTCTCCTTGTCTTGCTCCTCTAAATCCCTTGTGTATCCTCAGTTTCCCCTCTGTTGCTGATGAGATAGAGCCAGAGACTTCTGTCCCTTGAGGACAGAAATGGATCGTTTCTCCTAATTACAAAGAGAAATAAATACCAGATACCATAGTGAGTGTGCCCACATTATGTGCCAGTATTCCCATTTGGGTGTTTCTTTATAAGCAGGTCTCCCTGTGTTGTACAAGGCTGGACTGAAATTCTGGCCTCAAGGGATTCTCCTGTCTGAGCGTCCGAACATCTGGAACTGAAGATCGGCACCTCTGTTCCCTCAGTCTGTGTAGTTCCTTCTACATGCTGTCTTATGTCAATTTTAGATGAGACTACATGGGAATATACAGGGGTGAGGACTTCTGATGTGAACTGTGGAACAAGGTCCTGACAGTTTTTGTTTTCTCAATGAAAAAAAAAAAGATTTACTTATTTCATTTTATATGTGTGTATGTACTGTGGCATGCCTGGTGCTCTTGAAGCAGTGACAGTCAGTGTTCAGGTACCACGTGGATGGTAGGATAGAACCCTGATCCTCTACAAGAGCTCACTTAACCACTGAGCCATCTCTTGGGTCCCTCAACTTCTAAAATTACATGTGTGCATATGTGGGTGGGTGCATATGTGCCCTAGTCCACATGGGGAGGTCACTTCTCTCCTTTTACCACGGGGGCTCTGGGGATTGAACTCAGGTGTTTAGGGTTGGCCGCTGTAGCGTTTACTCACTGGGCCAGGCGGAGGCTCATGTGTGCCAGACTGACCTCTAATTTGCTGTGTAACAGGGACAATTACCTTGAACTCCTGATCTCTCTGCCTCCATCTCCTGAGTGTTTTGCCACATGTCTGGCTTTGTGCAGTGCTGGGTCTCGAACCCCTGGTTTTATTTATGCTAGGCAAGCATTCTACCAACTGAGCTGTGATCCCAGCCACTGTATTCGATTGATAGCCTCTTCTCGCACTGGTCCATTCAAAAAGGAGATAGAAAGGAGGCTATCGTCCTATCGTCCTGCTCCTTATTCCTTTCTTACTGTCCTCGTCGACCCCTAATCTTTGTGTTCTCAGTCTGTATTGTTCCTAAGGATGATCTGGGAAGAGAGACTGAAGGTGTCGAGTTAAGTGATGTTGTTCATTAGCATGATCTGACATAGAGTCTGGTTGTGAAAACCCCACGGCTGATCAAGAATCTGTGATCAGTCAGTTGCCAACTGTCAAGTCTTGAGCATCTTAAAACACATGGCTATGTCTTAGTCTGGTTTTGTTTACTGTAGCTAAATACTACAGACAGGGCAATTTCTGCCGACATTAGTTGTTGTCGATCAGAGCTGAGGGCCACTGGGACATCTTTGGAAGCGAATAATCCAGAGCTGAGGGGCCACATCTGATGACAGTCTTTGTGAAGAGTATATAATAGAATCCCAAGACAGGCTGGATGTCCTACTTCAGGTCACTCTTCTTCTGACAAAGCCACTAACGAAGCCATAGGGAAGGGTTCTTTCCTTAGGACTCCATCTGTCCCTAAGGCCCTCCCTGCAACCACTGGCATATGACCTTAGCATCTGTCCATGGGATATACTGCAAACCACAGCACTCTGTATTATATTATATATGTAGTATAGTACTTCTTTGTGCAGACCACAGCACTCTGTATTATATTATATACGGTAGTATAGTACTTCTTTGTGCAGACCACAGCACTCTGTATTATATTATATACGGTAGTATAGTACTTCTTTGTGCAGACCACAGCACTGTATTATATTATATACGGTAGTATCTTTGTGCAGACCACAGCACTCTGTATTATTTTATATATGGTAGTATAGGACTAATTTGTGCTAGCTCTTGCCTGGCCCCATGGTCTTCCCGAATCCTTTCCTCCAGTCACTTTCTACACCTGGAGCTAGAGCGATATGCCAAAGTGGATTTTGATTTTTCCCTTCCTGTTTAAAACCTCCTTGTGGTCCTTGCTGCTTGTAGGATCTTTGGCCTTGGCCATGTGGTGCCTTCTTTTCTTCTCTCACCTGTCTGAGCTATTTTGCTCTTCAAAATGACCATATTCTCCCTACCTTTTGGCCTTTGCATATGCCTTGCTCCTTACTCGGATTTCTCCGCCTCTTTACCCTGCTGAAGACAGGCATGCTTTAAGTCTTTGCCTTACCCTTTCAAAGACTTTCCTCCCTTAGCAAACTAACACTGCCATGTCCCAGCTGCTCCAGCTGCACAGCCTGCTCCTCTTCAGTAGTCACCTGCTTCTTGTCTCCGTCACTGGGTTAGCCTCGACTGGGCAAGAATTGTAGCTGCCTTGTTTACAGTGATGTCCCTAGGCAGTTTTATAGTAACTGAAAGACCGATTGCAGTAAATTAGATGTGTACCTCATGGGACTGGAGAGATGACTCACTGGTTAAGAGCATTTACTGCTCTTGCAGAGGACCCGGATTTGGTTCCCAACACCCACATGGCAGCTCACAACTGCCTGGAAGTCCAGTTCCAAGAGATCAGGTGCCCTGTGCTGACCTCTGTGGGCTCCTGCACATGTATGTGGTGCACACGCACACACTGAGGCACACACACCAACGACACATAAAGTAAATCATAATTATTTAAAAAACTGAGTAACACAGGGGAGGTAGAGGCCATGCATACTTGCTTGCAGCTGATGTTCCTCAGCTTGGCTACGTTTATAACCCTGTCAGCTCAGTTCAGTAGAAACAGGATGACACCTGGGCCACGAGCTGGGCCATGCCAAGGATGGGATCTGTGCTAATTCAGTGAACGTCACGGGCGCATGTATCCTAAAGACGACGAGCTTGGCCTGGTAAGGTAGCACAGTGGGTAGAGGCAGTTCCTGCCAAGCTTGACAAGCCAAGATCTGTCCCTGAGACCCGCGTGGTGGAAGGAGAACCAACTACTACTGCAGGTTTGCAGGTGGTCCTCTGCACCCCTCCCCCACCTAAATGAAGCAATATCTTAGGGGCGGAGAGACGGCGGCTCAGTGGTTGGGTGCCTGCTGCTCATGCAGCAGCCTAGAATTGGTTCCCAGCACCCACGTCAGGCAGCTCAGAAAGGCCTGTAACTCCAGCTGCAAGGGATCTGATGCCCTCTTCTGGCTCCCACATGCCGTGAGTATGCACACACGCAGACATACACCTAAAAATAAAATCAGAAAATGTTTTAGAAAAGTAAACCTTGCAGTTGTACAAAATGCCGTGAACAAGAGTGGAGGGATGGCTCAGTGGTTAACAGTCCTGGCTGTTCTACGCCGTGACTCATCACCATCTGTAAAGATCAGACACCCTCTTCTGGCTTTTGAGTGCACCAGGCACACATGTGGTGTACAGATGTATATGCAGTTAAAACATCCATACAAGCCGGGCAGTGGTGGTGCATGCCTTTAATCCCAGCACTCGGGAGGTAGAGGCAGGTGGATCTCTGTGAGTTTGAGGCCAGCCTGTTCTACAAAGTGAGTTCCAGGAAAGGCGCAAAACTATACAGAGAAGCCCTGTATCGAAAAACCAAAACAAAAACTAAAACCAAAACCAAAAACAAAAAAACCCCCAAAACCATCCATACATATAAATTCTAAAAACAGTGAGTGAATAGCAGCTGTGATCCTAAGAGCTTGCCACTGCAGACATCTTGGTGTAGCCTCCAGGCTGCAGCAAAGCATCACTTACCGCAGGCATACTGTCTTGTACTTACTTCTCTGCTATCCTGTTGAAGCTCTTCCCGCCTTTTCTCATCATTTTAGAGACTGTCCCTCTTACCGCCGTTGAGTAATTAGTGCATCACATTCTGATGGATCTCTCTGTTAGAAAAAGTGTACAGTGACTGTGTTTTAGCTGTTTCAACACACGTAAGTTCAGTTGCTAGATGTGGAACTGCCTGCTCCAAGAGTAAGAGTGTTTCCAACATGATGCGTTGCCACGTTGCCCTCCACAAAAGCCGTTCTGAGATGTGGGGATGTCCTGGGGAAAAAGAGCTTGCAGCTCAGTGTGGGGCTCTGAAAGATGGGGTGTGAGGGATGTTATGAGGGGCGTGGGAAGTGGGACTCCCGGCCTATGATCTGCAGGAGGCTCTCTCCCTCCCTCTCTCCCTCCCTCCCTCCCTCTCCCTTCCTCTCCCTCCTCTCCCTCTCTGTGTTTTCTTTTTCAAGACAGGGTCTCATGTAGCAGCCCAGGTTGGCCTTCAGCTTAATATGGAACTCAGTCCATAGCAGAGGGTGGCCTTGAATTCCCGATCTCCCTGCCTCCAGTTCCTGATTACTGAGATTACAGGCACATGAAGTTCCTTTTAGCTGTCTTTGAAAGGGAGGTAGAGGAATAGCTAAAGAGTGTTGTGGTCACTATTGGGGATTTGCATCACTATTTGTGAGTCACAGCTCAGAGTTAGCATTGCTCAGCCTATGCTTTCTCCCCAAACCCTGCCCTTTTCCTCAGTTGTCTGTTACTTAACCCTGGCTGTCCTAGAGCTTACTCTGTAGACCAGGCTGGCATCGAACTCACAGAGATCCACCTGCCTCTGCCTCCCGAGTGCTGGGATTAAAGGCATCTGCCACCACCGCCTGGCTTGTTTATTTTTTAATTAATTAATTAATTAATTTGTGTGTGTGCGTGATTGTACCATAGCATGCATGTGGAGGTCAGAGGGCCACCTTTAGTAGTAGGTTCTCTCCTACCAAGTGGATTGATCTCAGGCTTGGCAACCGGTGCCCTGACCTGCTGAGCCACCTCAACAGCCCCATACCTACCCCCCCACCCCCACTTTGCGTTTCTCGTGACAGGGTTTCTCTGTGTAGTCCTGGCTGTCCTGGAACTCACGGTATAGACGAGGCTGGCCTCAGGCTCAGAGATCTACCTGCCTCTGCTTCTCTGGATTAAAGATGTACGTAATGCCGCATACAATACCGTCACATTCGACGAACTCGAAAAAAATAGAACAAAGACAGCGTCATCCTACGATGGATGTCGAATGCCGTTATTGAAAGAGGAAGAAACCTAATACAGGCTACAGCACAAATGGAGAACCGAGGCAGAATTGCTACTAATGTCTACATTCAGACCCATGTTCTGCATTCTTGCATCTAAGTTGTTTACACCACAAGCAGATTAGAACAAAAACTCTATGATCTAAGTGAAAGACACGCAGAATCTGAATAGGAACACTTGAAGAGTCAGCAAGCAAGCTGCAGCCACTCACAGTCGGCCAGGCCCATGGCGCCCATAGGAGTGCGCCCCCATGACCAGCCAGCCATACTAGCCTTTCAAAGTAGAGACCTGAATGAGAGCCATCCTTAGCTTGTTCATTTTCCTTATTTCCTGCTTCTATTCTGTTAGTGAGTCCTGTCAGTTCTACTTCCAACATAGATGGACACACACACTTGCAGTGTTAGGACCAAGCTTCCGAGCTCTTTTGTTGAGGTTACTCTAGATTGTTTTTTTAAAGGCCGTGCTTCATGTAGTCCAGGATGGCCTAGAACGGACTATGGAGCTAAGGGAGACCTTGAACTTCAGTTTCCCAAGTGCTGGGGTGACAGTCGTCCACCATCACGCCCAGTGTTTGTAGTGCTGAGGGTGGAACCAAGGGCTTGCGAATGCTAGGCAGCCACCCCACTCGGAACTGTCTCTCCAGGCTACTCTGTTTTAAGTTGATCTCCCTTCAGTTCATCTTCTGTACAGCAAACAGTGATGTTGAAAGATACAGCAAAGCACTTTATCCTGGGCCTTAAGAACATAGAAGTTTTCACATTGCCCTGGGGTGAGATTTCCCCCTCCCCTCTCTTTCTGTCTCTCTGTCTGTCTGGGAACAGGGCATCAGGGGCTCAGAGTCTCAGTAACCTTGGCAGGCCTGGAACTTGCTCTGTATACCAGGCTGACCTTGAACTCACAGGGATCAACCTGTGCTGTCCCACCCCCAAAGAGAGGGAGAGAGCGAGAACAAGAGGGAGAGGGAGAGGGAGAGAGAGAGGGAGAGAGAGAGAGAGAGAGAGAGAGAGAGAGAGAGAGAGAGAGAGAGAGAAATCCTGTTTGCTGGATAGAGAATAATACTGCCTCTGTAGTACTGGGATCAAAGGCTTGCACCACCATGCCCAGTTGGGATTCCTTCTCTTTAACACCTCTAGCTACAGAGGCAATGGCCTTCCCAACCAGCCCATTATTCTCCATGATTTTTTCTGTGTTTCATGGCCAACTCTTTCCATCCTTCAGGATTCAGCATGAGTCTGAGCTTAGATTCCCCCTGCATCTAGTCTTGCCGTTTTCTCTCCTCAGTATTTGTCTTTAGATCATCAGCAGTTGGTGAGGTCTTTGCATCTGTGCCTCCCCAAAGAGATTAGCTCCAAGGATGATGAGCCCTGTCACAGTGCCGATGTGACCAAAAAAGCCTCTTCTGATATAGCTGCACTTCGTTCTTCTGTGGTGCGCGTCTGACAGTGGGGTAGACACGGACTTAGACTTTGACACCCAGATTCCACTCTTTTCTTAGATTCCTGCCCCAAAGCGAGGAGAAATAGTGAGAAAGATTGGCGATGCCTTGCGGAGAAAGATCCGAGTACTGGGAAAGCTGGTAAGGTAGTTTTGAAGTCTATTCGTGATCTCTTGAGTAGAGAATAGGCTGTCAGGAGTTTTCATATGTACATTTCGTTTTGTTTGAAACTGAGGTTTGTGCTGTGTTGTCTAGCCTTGGCTCAAGTGATCCCTCTGCCTCAGACTCCTAACTGCTGGAGTTCTGTGTGCTTCCTTTCCCCACTAGACTTAATCAGATTTAAAAGGATTAACATTGTACTTGTGTCTTAAGATTGTGATTTTTAAGAAAAACAAATTTTGAAATCTATTTTTTTTTAGAAGAAAGAGAGGAAAGTGAAAAAAAAATCATCAGAAAAGAACAGACTCTCTTAGTTTATCACCTACATAAAATAATGTTTTGTTTGGTCCTTAGCGTAATGTTTAAGATACAGATTCTCAGCCATGTGCGTTTAATAGATAGCAGAGATCTCTGTGAGTTCGAGGCCAGCCTGTCTCAAAGCGAGATCCAGAAAGCGCAAAGCTACACAGAAAACCTTCGAAAAACAAAAAAAAAAAAAAAAAAAAAAAAAAAAAAAAAAAAAAAAAAAGATACAGATTCTCCTGGAGAAATTCTGCTTGGATTTTTATATTTTTAGGTGTCTTTGGAGATGGGAAAAATCTTAGTGGAAGGAATAGGAGAAGTTCAAGAGTACGTGGACATTTGCGATTACGCTGCCGGCTTGTCGAGGATGATCGGGGGACCTGTCTTACCTTCTGAAAGTAAGCCTGGCGTCGGTTAACTAAGTGGTGCTGCGGTACAGAGCTCCAAAATTCTGCTGCGGCCCAGCGAGATGGCTTGGCAGGATGCCTGACAACTTCAGTTCCATTCCCAGGACCACAGAGTCGAGGGAGGGAGAGAACTGATTTTTGTTGACCTCTGACCTCCACATGTGTGTATGCACAGACCACACACACCAGCTGTGTGTCAGGGAACTGGTAGCCATAATAGAACAAGAAGAGGATTGGGCCATACTCATGTAGGGGACTTCTCCCCCAGCTGGGGCGTGCTGTCGAAAAGACCTCTTCGGGGAAGATGCCCTAAGGCTTTGAGGAGATGGAAGTGGGGGTAGAATGCTTCAGGTGGGGGAGAGGCTTGTGTAAAGTCGAGGGTGGAGGAACCCGGTCCATGTGGGGACCGCCTTGCTTCGGCACAGCCGGAGGATGCAGTGCAAGCATCCCTGTTGTGAGGAGTCTGGACTTTAGCCTCAGTAGCTGCAGCATCTGTCCAGACTGTAGACGCCTTCACGCCAGGGGTTGATGGCAGTAGGGCAAAGCAGGGAGAAGAGGAGAGAAGGCTAGCCTTGCAAAGTAGGAGTGCGGGCTGCAGGATAGCCTTGGTATGAGGTGCTGTGCTAGGAGGAGAGCAGGAGAGAAGGCTAGCCTTGCAAAGCAGGGGTGAGGGTGCCAGGCTGCAGGATAGCCTCGGTATGAGGTGCTGTACTAGGAGGTTCCCAGCCCGCTTCCAGTGTGAATGATGACAAGAAGGGCCGCTGTCCTATCCTGTCGTAGAATGTAATTTAACCAGGTCTGTCAAGCGTTTCTTGGCTCAGCCAGCTATTGATTAAAATAAGCCTTTGTAGGATTAGCTTTAAAGTTTGCAATTAAAATATGAGTTTTGGTTTTTTATTTTATTTTATTTTATTTTTTTTTCATACGATGTCTCATGTATTCCAGGCTGGGCTGGAACTTACCATGTAGCTGAGGAAAACTTAGAACTGATCTTTCTGCCTCCCTCTCCTGAATTCTGGGATTACAGGCATGAGCCACCACACCCAGTTTATGCTGTGCTGGGGAGCAACCCAGGACTTTGTATATGCTAGGCAAGCAGTCTACCAAAATATAATTATTTCTATTCGGATGTTGAATTTCCTTACAGTGAATGGAAAGTTTTTGTAATCCATTCAACATGAGCCTATAACACGAAATTCCTTGTCTTGAAGTCGGAGAGGTCAAGAGACGACGTAAAGAACATAGACCTGAGAGTCATGGGTTCTGTGCCCTGTTTATATCTTACCCTTGGTGTTCACATCTCTTGGGGGAACCTGATATGTCCCTGTCTTCCAAATGGGACTCATAATGCCCTTACCTCTGCAGCTCCTGAGGTACGAGGTATAATGAACACCATTAGAGTTGACGAAGTAGTATAGTAATAAACAGTTCAGTTTTCTATTAAGTGATATATATGCTCATACCCTTTGGCTACATGAGGTGATCCTCAGAAGCATCAGGAATTCTCTCTGGTCTGGTACCTGTACTTCTGACCTGAAGAGGAAGGGTTTAGGATTTTGTTCTTAATAAATTTGTGTTCACTAAGTGAATATTTATACCCCTCAGGACCTGGCCATGCTCTCATCGAGCAGTGGAACCCATTAGGCCTGGTGGGAATCATCACTGCCTTCAATTTCCCGGTGGCTGTGTTTGGTTGGAACAATGCCATATCACTGATCACAGGGAACGTCTGCATTTGGTAAGCTGTGCCCTTCTCCCTGTGGTTCCTGTGGAGAGCAGTAGCTATTGCTCTGCACTGCGCAAAGGGCTTTAGATGGATTCCAGTGTTTTCCAAACTTTCTCAGCTAATGCTTTAAGTTGTCACACGTGCTAATTGTCTTCATTTTTAATTTGTATTTCACATCGGTGACATGTTGAGATGTAGTAGTGTCCTTCTCCCCTCCCAGCTGCCCTTACTCCAAGTGGAAGGAGCATACCTGGGTTCTGATACTACCCAGAGTGAGGCTCTAAGGTTAATGGTTCAGTCTTCTGTAGAACTGCCCCCCCTGTTCAGATGGATTGATTGATTGATTGAGTTTTTATTTATTTTGAGAGGAAGACTCTGAACTCTTGCCTCTACCTTCTTTTTTTTTTTTTTTTTTTTTTGGTTTTTCGAGACAGGGTTTCTCTGTGTAGCTTTGTGCCTTTCCTGGAACTCGCTTTGGAGACCAGGCTGGCCTCGAACTCAGAGATCCGCCTGCCTCTGCCTCCCGAGTGCTGGGATTAAAGGCGTGCGCCACCACCGCCGGCATTGCCTCTACCTTCTAAGTGCTGGGATTAAAGACATGGGCTACCTTGTCCAGGATTTTTTTAAATTTAATTTTTCTTTTTTTTGAGGCAAGATCTAACTATGTAACCCAGGCAATCTTACTGCCTTAGCCCCCCAGTGCAGGGATTACAGGTGTGCAGCAGTGTGCCCAGCCAGATTTATTAGTGTTAAGTAATGCCTTCCATAGAACATTCTCAGTCTCTCCTATAAAACAAAGTGTAGTTTGAATGCTTCATGATTTGGTACCACTTGCCGAAGGAACCTGTGCCTTCTGTTTGAGATTTCTCATTGTGACCAACTGCTTGATAAGAGACGACTTAAAGGGGGAGGAGTACAGTCCATCATGCAGAGGCGGCATGGTGTGGGACCAGCTTGCTCATACCCATTCAGTCAGGAAGCAGGGGAAGGAGATTGCTAGCGTTCTTCTGGCTTTCTCCCCTTTTCCCTTTTATTCTGTCCCGGAGCCCAGTCATGGGACGCCGCTCCCCATGTTTGGGGTGGGTCTTCCCCCTTTAGTTGAAGGATAGGTTTCCATTTCAGTTATTAGAGTTGTTTGTCGTCTAATTGGACAGAACCTTTTCTCCAAAACTTTGTATTTCTTTGTAATGAAAGGTATTTGCCTCTCCTCAAGTTAATTTTCTCTCTCTCTCTCTTTTTAAAAATGTCTCTAGGAAAGGAGCGCCAACAACTTCTCTCGTTAGTATAGCGGTCACAAAGTAAGTATGTGTGGCTTTCTTTTTCCTGGGTATGACGTAATTTTGCAAAGGTGATTGACAGGCACTGGTTTTTTTTTTTTTTTTTTTTTTTTTTTGTTGTTGTTTTGTTTTGTAAGTCAGGATTTCTCTCTGTAACAGCCCTGGCTGTCCTGGATCTCACTCTGTAGACCAGGCTGGCCTTGAACTCATAGAGATCTGCCTGCCTCTGCCTCCTGAGTGCTGGGATTAAAGGCTTGGGCTACCACATCCAGCTCCCTAGGCGCTAGGTTTTTTTTTTCCTTTTTTTTTTTTTTTTTTTGGTTTTTCAAGACAGGGTTTTTTGTGTAGCTTTGCGCCTTTCCTGGAGCTCACTTGGTAGCCCAGGCTAGCCTTGAACTCACAGAGATCCTCCTGGCTTTGCCTCCCGAGTGCTGGGATTAAAGGCATGCGCCACCAACGCCCGGCTGGTGCTAGGTTTTTAATGGTAGGAAATGTCCTGTTTGTTTCAGAATAGAGATCAGATAACTTTCTTCTTTTGTTGTAGTAACACTTTATATCATTTTACAGTTTATATGGCTTTTTCTGAGCCATGTCATTTAATTTACCTCTTTGGAAGGATGCCAGATATTGACATGCATGTTGAACTCTTCTGAACATTTTATCACTTGAAAAATAAAAACCTCTGCAGTGAGAAGAATACAGTCCCTGGCACTTTAGGAACTGTATTTGATAACTATCCACACATTTATGGCTGAGAAGCCCTCTGCCCCCTGTGCTGGGGATTTAATTTAGGGTCTTACATATGCTAGGCAGGTGCTCTGTCATTGAGATGTATCAGTCAAGTGAACAGACCAATAACAAAACAGACAGAACCAATTAGTACACCATTTAATACTATTGAAAAGGAATTACATTTTTGTTAAAAATTGTAAGTCCTTATTTATTTATATTTGAGACCTTTACATTTCTGAGGTCATAAAATCAATACTATCAATTTAGGAATCTAGAATTTAGATTCATTGGCTTCTTCTGGCCTATTTAATCCTGATGGTTAATGGATGGATCGTGCAATCCAGTGGTTGCATAATCTTCTTTCTGATTTAAGAAGTTTTGATAGAGAGCTTATTGTACAAGGGTGTCTTGTGATCGCCACATATACACCATGGTGTGGGTACCCCCACACTCCCACATACATATTACACCCCTCACACACACACACACACTTGGCTGTCAATATGGCTCTGTCCCTGGAACCCACATGGTAGAAAGAACAGACTCCCATAAGTTGTCCTCTGATCCACATGCATACCATGGCACACATGTGCGCACACACTTCAGACATATAAATACACACACAAAAAACAAATAGATAAAAATGTAATTAAGGCTGAATGTGGTGGTGTACACTTTTAATGCCAGCACTCAGCAGGCAGAGGCAGGCAGATCTCTATGACTTTGAGGTCATCCTGGCCTACATGGCAAGTTCTAGGCCAACCAGGACTATATAGTGAGATCCTATCTCAAACAAAAACTTATCAACAAAAAAGTAGTTATATAAAAAAAAAATCTCTACCACTGCAAAACATTAAACAAAACCAAAAGAGGTAAGATATTATATCTTAGTATTTAGTTAAAAGGAATAATGTCTTCTTAGGGTTTTCAAATTAATGTTAAATGGAAATATGAAAATGATGAGACTCCTCAGGCAGCTTTTAAAATGGAAGCTGTTTTCAGTGAGAGAATGGCTTGCTGGTTGTTCCTGAGTAAAGTAGCCTTGGTTTGGGCACTAGTTTCGGTTTCAGCCTTTTCTTTTTCTTCAGACAGTTCTGAAGAGTTTGGATGGTCCTGCGGACCCCTTCCCTAGTGGCCTGCTTCCTTCCGCTTAGCTCCATTTCTTGCCTTGCATCACCTCCCAATACCTTACCACACAAATCCCTCAGGATAGTAAGCCATGGTTTGGTCGGAGCTCATTTTACACATAGGTGCGTTCTGATCTCTCAGGCTCTTCTCAATGCAATCAAGTTGATGTCAAGATTAGCTATCACCCTGAGTTGAAAAGCCTAATACCCCCGGAGTCCCTGTCTCCAGCAAATCTAGAAGCACAGCGTTCAAATGCCATCGGAGTCAGGGGCCGCCGTGCTCTAGGCTGAAGGCATGCCATTCCCATGGTAGAGTCCACAGATCGTTGTCCTGGCCTCATTGGAAAGGAGCTGCGAGTTGGGACTGATAGCAAAGGACCTTTGCTCTGTTTGTCTTCTAAAAACTCAACATTATTGGTTTTGAAATAGCATCTCACTCTGTAGCCTGGGCTGGTTTCTCATTCATGGTGAGCCTCCTGCCTCAGCTTCCTGAGTACTAGGGATTACAGGCATGAACCATAACACTCCACTGGAAACTGGGAAGGAAGAATCATCCTTCTGAAAATGCAGAGTCAGTTCAGCTGTCTGTCTGTCTGTCTTCCTTTCCTCCCCTCTCCCTTTCTTTCTTTCTTTCTTTCTTTCTTTCTTTCTTTCTTTCTTTCTTTCTTTCTTTCTTTCTTTCTTTCTTTCTTTCTTTCTTTCTTTCCTTCCTTCCTTCCTTCCTTCCTTCCTTCCTTCCTTCTTTCTTTCCTTCTTTCTTTCTTCTTCTTCCTTCCTCCCTCCCTCCCTCCCTCTCTCTCTCTCCCTCTCTCTCTCTGTCTCTCTGTCTCTGTCTCTCTCTGTCTCTGTCTCTCTCTCTCTTCTCTCTTCTCTCTCTCTTTTTTTTTCAATGGAGAGTTGCTCTGTGTAGCCCTGGCTGTTCTGGAACTCTCAGAAGACCAGGCTGGCCTCAAAGATCTGCCTGCCTCTGCTTTCCCAAGTGCACGGATTAAAGGCGTGTACCACACCTGGCTAGTTCAGCCAATTTTCACAACTCACAGCCAGAGTTAGATACTGTGTAACCATGGTCTCATTTAACTGCAGCCCTTAAATTGAAGGAGAACATATCAGAGGATACTGCCGTTTTCTGACAGAAGCCAGCGGATGCAAGCCCTGCGCTACTTCAGGCTTACATAAGGCAGGCCCCGTTCTCCAGCGTACCTCCATGGAAACTTCTAGTCTTGGGAGACTTCTTCCTTCCACATTCCATCCCTTTTTTGTTTTAATTTTGCTTTTTGAGCTGGTTCTCATGTAGTCAGACTGCCCTACATTCATTACGCAGCTGACTCTGACCTTGAACTCTCCATTCTGCTTCCACCTCCCAAGTGCTGGGATGGCAGACATGTACCACCATGCCTGGCTCTCCTTTCATCCTGTTCTGCTTCTCTCTTTAGGGGGAGGGGATGTGGGAGAGCAGGGTCCCTGTAGTTCAGGCTAGCCTTGATCTTCCATGAAGTTCTGATCCTTCTGTCTCCACCTCCCAAGAGCTGGAATTTCAGGCATGCACTAGCATACCTGGTTTATGCAGGACTGGAGATTGAGTCCAGGGCTTCATGCATGCTAGGCAGATACTCTGAGCCAGGCCAAACGTCCCCTGCTTCCCTTTCCTGTTTCTGTTTGTGAGCAGGTGCGGGGGTGGTGGGGTGATGTTCAGATGTCTTATTTGCTTCTGGAATCTCTTTAATTTCCTTCATCTTCCTGCACCTTATTCCTTTGTAATTCCCTTACTGTTGCTTTTATGGATGTGTGCTTAGGGACAAAAGAAGACTTCATCCATGTCCTTCCATACTGACTCCGCCCCAGCCTCCAATCCGCCATATTGACTCCGATGTGTCTTCATAGTTGATGAAAATGTGTTTTTAACCTCCCACGCAATGCTTCCCATCTCCTACTCACGTTCTGTATATTTTTTCCTTTAACACTGTATTGTAAACTCACACTTCTTGCATTTGCAAATCTTACCTATCCTCTGTGAGGAAAACCCAGGTCTGAGTGTTTGAAGAGTCGGGGTGGGGAGTGGGGGGGGGGAGTTGAAAAGGGAGATCACATGAGAGGGATTTCTCTCCCTCGTTTCTAAACTGTTCTGAGTGAAATGGTTGGCTGAGCAGTGTCTGCTGTTTCCTTCCTAGGATCGTCGCCAAGGTTTTGGAGGACAATCAGCTGCCTGGTGCCATTTGTTCCCTGACTTGTGGTGGAGCAGATATTGGGTAGGTGAAGGGATGAAGAGCAAGCATCCTTCTGTTGAAGGACCCTGGGTTGATTGCTGGGACTCTTCTACCATAATAACAAAACCCAGTGTGGCTAAAGAGGCGAGGCTGCCTTCTGTGGGCATTCCTACTGTAGACCTGCTATGCGCTTGTCAGTGAGCAGCCTTCCTGAGAAGTACTTGTTTCTTAGTTCTCCACCTACGGAGTTTCAGTGTTTATATTTTGGACAGATAATAATTTCCTGATACCTGATTTATCCAGGGACCTATCAAGCGAAACTGCGACATCGCACTCCGAGCCTGAGGACTTAGCGTAGAGTCATTCATTCCCTTGGCTGACCATAAGAGGAGGCTGGGGGTGGAGCCCAGAGGGTAGGGTGTTCGTCTAGCATCCATGAACCTCTGGGTTCAGTGGCTAGCACTGGAAATTCCGGGTATGGTGACACGGGCCTGTAATCTCAGAACTCTGGAGGTGGAGGCAGGAAGATCAGGGGTTCAAGGTCATCTGCAGCTACATGGCAAGTTTGAGACCCTATCCAGAAAAACAGGGCTTTTGAGTTTTGTTTTAACTGCCACGAGATTCATATGCCATAAAACCCTCCCTTTGAAACCGTACCGCTTGGGTCTCTGTTAGTTTTTTTTGGTCTTGGAGTGGGAGCCCAGGCACTCTGTGTAGAGCCCAGGCAAGGGTTCTCCCATCGAGCTGTGCCCTCAGCCCCTGCTGAGCAGCTTTTAGAATATTCAGTGTTGGGCAGCCATTGCTATGTTGTTCCGGGGTGTTTCCACACCCATTCCCCACTGTCTTCCCCGAGTTTCTGACAGTCACTGACATACTTTTTGTCTCTGTGAACTTTGGTGCCATTTTGTATGAATGGAATCAGAATGTGAGCTCTTTTGTAATGCTCTCTTATGGCTCCTCTTTTACTTAGCATAAGGTCACAGCCTCTTGAATCTGGAATTGGCTACTACTGCTCCAAATCACCAGGAGAGCTGGGGTCAATTTTTTACCAGCTTAGTCTTTGACCAGGGAGGTTCCCTAGGAGTCAGGTCTATTACCATGCTGGTCTAGATGTTAGGCTCTTACTTCTTTGTTCATATAGATGAGAATAATAGAAAACCTATCCTTCAGCCTCCCTATTCCCTCCCCCTCCCCCCAACCATCATAGTACCCAGTGAAGTGTTTTTAAATGTCACTGAAACACGAGTGTTGTATTCTTTGGCCTACTCGGTCCTTGCACTCTGGACTTCCTGTCCTTCTGTTGGCCTTGGCATAACTCAGTAGTCTACATAGGACCTTGCTAAGCATGGCCACCTGACATGCAGGCACTCATGCTTGTGGGTTGAACCTGGGGAGTTTTACCTGAGTAATTAGCTCCAGCTGTCCAGAGTGCCAGCCGAAGCAGGGCTGCCCTGCGTTGCTCACACTGAGTGGGAGCATCAACAACTGGACAAAGAAGTTCAGTCAGCAGTGTTTGAGCTACGTTCCTGAGAAACATCCGGAAACCCTAGAACAGATTTTAATTTTTTAAAAATTGTTTATTTGTGGGGGGAGTTTTAACTTGGGGGAAAAAGGGGGTTCAAGGGAGGGACCGATAGTGGAAAACTCAGGGTAGCTGTAGATGACTTGAGCGTTTGATCCTCCTGCCTTCCACCTCTCAGATGCTGGGATTGTAGATATAGATCACCACATCCAGTTTGTGTGGTGCCTCTTGAATGCTATGAAGCATTCAGCTACATCCCCAACCCTAAGAGCAATACCTGTTACCTGGGTCCCGGAGAGATCTGCCATGTTAATCATGAGGATTTGTATTTTGAGAGAGTGGTCCAGGATGGCTTTGAACTCATGAAGGCATAGGCAGGCCTTCAATGTGTGCTCTTCCTAACTCAGGCTCCCAAGTAGCTGGGATTACATGCTTGTGCTATAGCTCCGGTTGTTCTTTTCTTCTAAATAAGAGATTTATTTAGTTTTATTTGTGTGGGTGTTTTGCCTACACGTGTACCACATGCATGCCTGGTGTCTGTAGAAACCAGAAGAGTGTTGGGTCCTCCAGAACTAGAGTTACCGATGGTTGTGAGCCAGCATATGGGTTCTGGGAATTGACCCTGGATCTTCTGGAAGAGCAGCTGGTCTTTTAACCACTGAGCCAGCTCTCCAGCCCCAGCCCTGGCTCTTCTTAAAGGAATTGTATTGCAGAGGAGGAGCCCAGAAGCAGCTGGTGCTCATTAAAGATGTGCTAGGAACGTGTTGTCTCTGCTCCTTCTCAGTACAGGAAGAACTTTCTTCATGAACTAAGGAGGTTCCCTAGAGGGCTGTCATAGCTCACAGAGCAGGTCGCCTTGTTTTCCCTGTGCTGCTACTTGTGAAAAGTTTCTTTCATTACCTCATGCCCGTGGGAGAGACTTCCTTGTAACCTTGACTGTCTTGCCACCGGCCCATAGCATGCTTCTTGCTGGTGCTGTTGGGTGCTGTCATTTCTAGGTGTTTCTGCTTGGGTGACCTTCTCTGTTCCCTGCAGCACAGCAATGGCCAAGGACACACGTGTGAACCTGCTGTCCTTCACGGGGAGCACTCAGGTGGGGAAGCAGGTGGCCCTAATGGTGCAGGAGAGGTTTGGTAAGTGTGGGCTCTGTGATGACGATTTGAATCAGTTTATGATATTTAAAGTTTTTGCTGGTCCTGGTGATGCACTCCTTTAATTCCAGCACTGGAGGGGCAGAGGCAGGTGGACCTCTGAACTCAAGGCCAGCCTGGTCTAGGTAATGAGTTCCAGGTTAGCCAGGACTATATTGTGACCCTGTCTCCAAAAACCCAAAAAACTAACAAACAACAAGCAAAACAAAAAATTCAACAAAATAAATAATGCAAGATTTAGCTTTAGAAAATTATATTTCTGTATAGTAACAACGAATGAAAATTGAAAATGAAATTTAGGAAACAATTCCACTTATGGTGACATCAAAAAAATAAAAGACTGACACAAAACCCAAAAGTCGTGCTAGTCTTTTTGTGCAAAGTACTTGACGAAAGACATGAAGACCTGAATCAACAGAAAGACGCCCACTTTCACTTTCCACAGTGTCTAGGCTTGTTAAGATACCAGTTCTTCCCAAGTGATCTGCAGCTCAGTGGACCTGCTGTCAACATCGGCTCTCTGTTTGTAGCAAGCAACAGGTTGATTGCCTGTATTCTTGTGGCAATGCAAAGAGCCCTGAATATCTGAAATAATTTTAAAAGATCAACGATGGAGAACTGATTTTACAGCTAACTACAGAATTATCGCATGACGTCATAGATCGATGGGATAGAACCAAGAGCCCCTACATGTATTGCTAATGGGTGTTTTTTCCTCTTGGCATGGTTGCCAGACATGTTCAGTGGGCAAGAATGGTCTCTCTTGACAGGTAGTGCTTGGATAACTACATAGCCACATGAATTAGTATGAAATTTGTCCTCACCTTACTCTAAACCCCAAACTTAACTAAAAATGTATCAAAGACCTAAATGTAAGAGCCAAGACTAAATTTATGGAAACCTAGGAAATCAGTCTTTGTGACCCTGGGCTGGGCAGTGGTTTCTTAAATGACACCCAAGACACAAATAGTAGGAGTGACAATAGTTAAATTAGACTTCATCAGGAACTTTCTGTGCTTCACCGTATACCAGAGAAAGAAAGCGGGAAGAGCGGCCCACAGAAGGCACAGAACATTTACAAGTCATTTCTCCGATAAGGAGCATGTGTCTAGAATATAGGAAATTTTTTAGGACAGGATTTCTGGCCTGGAACTCGCTATGTAGACCACACTGGCCTTGAACTCATGTGCCTGCCCTGCCTCCTGAAATAAAAAAAAAAAAAAAAAAAAAAAAAAAAATCTAATACTAGAGATTATAAAAGTGTAATGATGAAAAAAAAAAAAAAAAAAAAAAAAAAAAAAAAAAAAAAAAAAAAAAAAAAAAAAAAAAAAAAAAAAAAAAAAAAAAAAAAAAAAAAAAAATTAAAGGTGATTGATAAAATAATAGAAAACTCTTAAAGATCAACAATCTAAAGACAAATGCTATACATTTTTCTTCTGTAATGCTGGGTTAGTTCCAGGACCTTATCCATATGAGATAAGTGCTCTATCACTGAGCTGCATTCACAACTACAAATAATGCAATTAAAAAATGGGCTGTGGGGGAATGGAGGGCTGGAAAAAAAAAAAAAAAAAAAAAAAAAAAAAAAAAAAAAAAAAAAAAAAAATGGCGTGGCTGCGAGATGGCTAGTGAATAAAAGCATTTGCTGCGCAGCCTTGATCACTGAGTTTAATTCCTGGAACCCCTGTAAAAGGGCTGGACTCAGCTGCTTGCTTCTGTAGTCCCAGTACTCCCATTGTGAGATGCGAGAGCCAGGAGAATCCCCTGGAAGCTCACACACAGAGCCTAGTGGTGGAAAGAAAGGGAGAAACTGCCTCAGAAACAAGGTGGAAGGAAAGAGCCGACTTCCAAAAGTTATCTTCTGACATTCATATGCATGCTGTGATACCTGTGCTCTTGTGTGTGCTTGCTCTGTCTGTCTGTATGTCTGTCTGTCCATCTCACCCTCTCATATACACAAAATAAAGAGAAGGACTAACTGGAAAATGGGCAGTAGATAGGAATAAACCCCTCATATGTGCAATAAATTGGAAAAGACGCTCAGCTTCATTGTGTCTCTGGTCTCAGGAGCAGAGTTTACCACCTCCCCATCTCCTACACAAAGCAGTAGCAGTTGTTCTTGCTTAAGTAGCAGCGTGATAGGATTGCAGTCTCTTGAGTGCGTTTGGCCATCTTAAGTGACAGGCACTTTTGTTTGGAAGGGGTTGGGGGTTGGCGGTAAGGAGAGAAGTTAGAAAGCAGTTGATGGGCATAAGCAGAAGACATGGGCCTTCCCCATTGGCCAGGTATCACAAGCAGTCAGGAAGGGGAGACTGCCATCTTCTGTACAGAGGAATCTTCTGTTTCCTCCTTAGCACCTAGCATAGTGCCGTGTGTCGGCAGTGAGCCCTGCTTAAGTCAGTTCTTGCCCCAGAAGCTGGAGCTGCTGTAGTGCTCAGAGGCTTTGCCAATAGCAGCCATATCATACTTAATCTCCACTGGATGCTTAACTGTTTCAGAGCCATGGGGGTGACCATGTACTCCCCTGTATCATGCCCTTGCTGCTTCAAATAAATTTCTTTAAAGGAAACATTTTCTTTTTTTTTTTTTTTAATATATTCTGTATAAAAAAAAAAAAAAAAAAAACCAAAGAACAAAAAAATTAATCATTTAAAGGAA